>NC_051411.1:27118200-27123148 GCF_015228065.2 Penaeus monodon
ATTATTTTATAATAATATATATATATATATATATATATATATAATTTTTTTTTTTTTTTTTTTTTTCTTTTTTTTTTTTTTCTTTCTTTCTTTCTTTCTTTCTTTCTTTCTTTCATTCTTGTCATAAGGAGTAATCAAAACTTTATGCACAAAGAGATCTTGTATCTTAAAATTATTTTATTTTGCCCATTTTTTTTCAAAATTACAGTGATGACTTCACTGAACAGTGTGCAGACTGGCTGAGGGAGAACCCTAGCATTGTGAATGCAGTGCTGTTTGCAGGTGCAGGGCTGATACTGCTTGTGTTTGTGGCTTCAGCTACTTTTATGAAGTCATCAGTCTCCAAAAAAGAGAGCAAGAAGAAAAAATAACTGAGATGGCCAAGAAAGCTAAGACATTCTTTTTATTATTGTAATTTTTTTATCCTTAATTAATGCACTTTTTGTGTGAAAATATATATTTTTTTCTTAAATGTTCCTAACAATGCTAACAGGTCTTCATTCTAATCGGGTCCATAGTTTTTCAAACCTAATGATTAAGAATTTTAAGAGCTACTTTTCAGCAAGTATTTGTGCCAATATCCTTTAAATCTCTATGTAGATTAGGATTATTGAATCTCTTATAATTACATAATTAGTGTAGTTACTTCATTTACAAGGGAAAAATTTTCATTACATATTAACATATAAGGAGGCTGAAGTTTACCTCTAAACTGTAATGAAGAGACTATTAGCTAGACTATTACAGGCACGACAAGGAAAGAGTATTAGATGTAAATAACACCTTGGTGCAAATAAAAATGTGCTGCAGTGCATGTATTTTCAGATCTAGAGTACCAGATCAGAGAAGATCTACCTTAATTTTTTCTGTGTGAAAGAGTACTGTGTTATTTATTTCTATAACTAATTTTATTTTGTTTTCTTCAAGATGTAAAGAATCACTGTTGATCTTGTTTTCAATTCTTATCCAAGACTTCTATTTTTTTTACACGTTCTTCGTTTTTTAATTTTACTTTGTAAAAAGATCTTCTGTAATTATATGTAGATACTAAGTGCATGTACTTGATGTATTGTCATTGTAAGATAAAAAGCAAACCAACATTGTTTTGAGATGTCATTTTGCTCTCTTAAAAAGTACTTAGTGTAGGAAAGATCTGCTTGTTCAGTGGTTTCCTGTTCAATTTGTAATTTTGCACATTCCTTTTTAGGTGATGGATAGCTTTTGCAAACTTTTGAAAGAGATTAATAAATTATTTTCCATTAAATATATGTTTGGATTTTGTTTCTTCCTTTAAAAAGTAAAATATAGACATATAAAACCATTACAATGCATCTTCACTTGTGAGTACATGGATGAAGTCAGTTAATTTGTACTTTATAATGTAACCTGCTGTATGTGAAGTATTTTCACTATCTAAACAATATTCCTATTTTCAGGGAACATCTCCTATATTGGCATTAAATATTTGGTTTTTATGATAAATTTTCTGAACAAAATGGGAATTTGAGATAGGTAGAAGCACCATATATTAGTGCTAGTAGCTCCCTGCTAGCAACTTTAATAATAACAACCTTGCAAAGGTACATAGATATTTATATTTTTTATTGTTTAGTGCTCTGGGTTATATATAATGCATTTCATTAGAAGAAAAGAAAATACACTGGAGCCCTTAATTTTTACCATTAACCTTTAGCCTCCAGGTGATTTGGGGCTCACATCAGGGCTACCTTGGTTCTGGCTCTGAGTGATGGGTTATTCACATCTTGGTCAACTTGGGCATGGCTTTGGGTCGTTAACATCATGTTACTATGATGCATGCATTACATTTTATGATGCTCTTTTAAAGGTACTCTCAAGCCCACATCTCGTATACCTTGAGGCATTACCTAAGAGAGAGCAGGACGATTGGTCATTGTTTTGTATAAAGATTGATATTGAGCACATAACTCTTTTAACTGCTATAATTGGAAGATGTCACACATCAAAACACTGCACTTTCTTGCTGCTGCTATAAAACTGTAAATAACCTTTAGTTTACATGATTAGTCTCCTAGTGTAAACTACTCACATTGCCATGTGGCGCTATGCCAGTGTGAATGTCTTGAAGTAATACAAAAGGGAAGAATTGAAGTCATGGCAGTAGTAGCCTTGTATATTTCTAATTTCGTAGGAAAAAGAATTCTGAAAATAAGATTTATTTTTCATCCATCAGTAAAACTACATTCCATCTTGTACAGAGTGTAACACCTAATTTATTGAAGTAGACTCTAATGTACATAATCAGGTTACCAGAGGTTCAGTCTAACAACTAAAATGAATATCATGCATCTCTGAATGTGTAGTAACATTATAATAATGTTTTGGAACCATGTGATGCAAAAAGAAATCATATCACTTTTTTTGGCATTTCATGGTGAGTGTGACACACTAGCTGCATCTGAAATAGGCCCCACAGGCAACCCAGTTGGCTGTGCATACTACCCAGAGCTGAGGCACAAATTCTGCTGGAGACATGGGGTTATTTGTGTACTGGAGCACTGGCCAGATATCTTAATTCTGCAGTTATCGGGTTAAAGAGGAATTTTTTTTTTACTAAAACTTACTCTTTGGTGTAAAATATATTCATTCAGAAATGCATTCAATCTCATAAGTAGTTTTGAGGAACATCTAATCCAAATATCATTCACAAAATAGAATTTTGAAAGTGTGGGAAAAATTGATGTTGGTATAGAACATCCCAACTAGATGGTACCAAAAGCCAGAGCAGTGGGGGCTGCTCACAGGGGGGGTTGTAATTTGCATGGAATTAAATATATATAAAAAGAATACACATAGATATAAGGGTAACTGTTTGAATAATTCTCAGCTAAAAAGACAAAACCTACATTTTGTAAAGACAAATATTAATTACCACAGAAAGAATATCTTATTCTCTGAAAAATCCAAGTTGGGTTTTCTGTATGGGGAAATAATGCAAATTCTCTACAGTTGTATTGTGTACATCTTCTTAATAAATAATCATATAATGGGAGGTTTAACCCACTGAGGAGGAAAGCATAAATCAGGGAGTAGGGTGGGGAGGGGTGTCAATGCTTCACATTTTTTTCATTTCCTGCCAATGTCAGCAGTTCAACCCCTTAATGCTTATGCCCATACACCAAGAAATAACCAGGGGTGGGCACTAATAATCATATAGTATTACAAACACTATAAGCTGTCTAACTCCGAATGACCCTTCCACTACTCTACCCTTGTCAAGATGGTTCCCTTAACCCGACGCCGATGGGTAACAGAAATCTCTGCGTGTAATAAACTCTGGTGATTTCTGGCAACGGATAGACACTGGATGAGGGAGTCTGCTACGTCAAGCAGAGCTTCCTACTCCATGTGCTCTTGTGCGTCACTGTGTGCACAGCCATACCCTGCAGACCAAGTGGTATGTTATGATAACTGTACATGTGACCCATTGGGGACAGGTTAAGCAACCTTTTACAGCATTACTTTTCCCTCACATTCATTCCTTTATTTGCTCTTTCTTTCTTTTTCTCATCCATCCATTCTCTTCTCTCTGTTCTCAATCACTCATTCATTCTCACTCCCTCATTTACTCACTCATTATTTTCTGCCTCATTCACTCCTTTTCTCATGTTCTTTCCTCCTTTCTGTCAGACACTCTAAATTTATCTTACTGCACTTCAGCTACTTCCACTGTATCTCCGTCATCATTCATAATACAAGTCTTGTCCAAGAAATAAAGATCTTATTGATAGACCATATTAATCGATACACAATAGCAACACTGCCCAGTTACTTAATTTGTTATAATCAAACTTCATGATTTCTGACAAAACTACATATCACATTTTTGTTGAGGATGATTCTTAAATGATACCAAAGAGAAGAGCTTAGGAAATCAGAGTGGGGCTAGCCATCTGCTTTAAAGAAGTAGTTTTTAATTCATTAGAATAACATTAAAAAAATGGAGCCAGCCCATGAGATTACAGCACTGAGTTCCAAGCAAACCAATTTCAAGTATTTAACCAAAGCCGGAGTTGATTCTTGGTGAAATAAAGGGGGTGGGGACTAAGCAAAGAGGATTGGGGTCTGGGGTTTTTGCCTCCAGGATTTATAGAATATGATGATCATGCCTTTCAAATGTGCACTGTCTGTGGGCATACATTGTTATCTATAGTACAGAGCCAAGTGAGGAATGTGTCTAACAGCATTGTGTGAAGTATGATTACTGTGTTGCTCGACAATGAGTTCATTCCATTGATCGTTGGAGGATGGTAAACAGACATGACACTCAACAATTACTGTGATTGACAACAGTACCCCTTACTGTCCCACCAATCCCATGCTTGTTGTTGTGGGGGGCTTAGGCGATGGAGACTAAAGCCCAATGTAGTGAGTCACCCCTATCTTGGACCTCAGCCCTCACCTCAATTTTGCATGGTCTTTTCTTCTCCCCCTTTCCTTTTCCTTCTCTTCTTTGTCCCCTTATCGATAACTAATTTTCACCCTTTTCGCCACAAACTTTTTTATCTTAATGATATAAGATCTTTGATGTCTAGCACATTTGTTTTGACCATTAACCATTCTGGGAATCAAGAAACATTGCCTTATGAACCAAAAAAATTCCTTACCTGGGGGCTTTGCCCCCCAAGCCCCACCCTATAGCTATATTTTGAATATGCTGCTAATAACCTTAGATGTTGACATGGCAGAAAAAAATTCAATAAATAATAAATAACCCCTACATTCCATACATAACTACCATAACTATTTCAGCAACAAATTATGATACACAACAATTTTTTAAAATAAATGTGTTCCCAATGTAATAATATTTAATAATTTTTCCCAAAAAATGAAAAAAATTACCTGTAAAATACATAATTCACTCATATTTAACTGGAATAAATTTTTTTTCCCCAAAAATTTATTT
>NC_051411.1:27123248-27129630 GCF_015228065.2 Penaeus monodon
AAAAAAAAATAAAAATATCACAAAATTTTAATAATAAAAAAAATAAAAAAAAAAAGTTTTTTAAAAAAAAAAAAAAAAAAAAAAAAAACAAAAAAACCCCAAAAAAATAAAAAAAAAAAAAAAATAATTATAATAGAAATTAGTATATAATAATATAATAATAATAAAAAAAATAATTCCTTATAAATATATATAAATAATATATATAAAAAAACTTTATATATATAATTATAAAAATAAAATATTATATATAATATAATATTATATATAATAAATATATATATAATTATATTAAAATATAGAAATATATAAATATAATTTTAATATATTATTATTAATATTTATTTTATATATGTATGTAATATTATTATATATATATATTAAATTAATAAAATTATTATATTAAATAAATATATAAAAATTTATATATTTTAAGGGGGGGGGGGTTTGGTGTGTATGTATGTTTTTGGTAAAAAAAACCCACATGCAAAAACAAAGCGAGGGGGCTTTTGGCGGGAGAAAAACATAAATTTAAGACTTTTTGGGGTTTTACTGTTACGGGGATTTTTTTTTTTTTTTCATAAAAACTCCATCATTTTCCCAAAGGTTGGCATTACTTACTTGTTGTCATTACCAAGCGCCCAAATTTTAGCTAATTTTTAGTAAGGTTAGATAAGTCCATTACGTTTAAATTATGTCACTAAGGTTGTTGCGGGGTCAGGGGCTGCGCTGAAAAGATTTACATTTCATTCTCGTAACAGAAAAAAGGGAAAGGAAAAGAGAAAGAGAAAGAGAGAGAAGAGAGAGGAGGAGAGAGAGAGAGAGAGGGGAGAGAGAGAGAGAGAGAAGAGAGAGAGAGAGAGAGAGAGAGAGAGGAGAAAGAAAAGAAAGAGAAAGGAAGAGAAAAAAGAGAAAAAGAAAGAGAGAGAGGAGAAAGGAGAAGAAGGGGAAAGAAAAACACCCCACACACAATATATATATATATAAATTTTTATGATATAATTTTAATTATTATATAATATAAAATATATATATAGAGAGGAGAGAGAGGGGAGAGAGGGAGGAGAGAAGAGTGAACAAGAGAGAGAGAGGAGAGGAGGAAAAGAAAGAGAGGAGAAGGAAAAGAGAGAGAGAGAGAGAGAGAGAGGAGAGGAGAGAGAGAGGGAGAGAGAAAGGGGGAAGAGAGAGAGAGAGGAGAGGAGAGGGAGGAGAGAGGGAGGGGAGGGAGGATGGAGGAGGGAGAGAGGAAGAAGGAAGAAGGAGGGGGAAAGAAAGAGGAAGAAGAGAGAGAAACGAGCGAAGAAGGAGAGGAGGAGAGAGAGAGAGAGAGAGAGAGAGGGAAGGAGAAAGAAAGAAGGAATGAGAGAGAAAGAGAGAAAGGAGGAGAAAAGGTAAAAATTAAATAACAAAGGAGACTGAGAAAAGATTTTCCCAAAAAAGACCCGGGGGAGGTTAGCCCCAGAATGTTGCATGGGCCTTATTGCGCGTTTTTAAAGTCCCCATGGGGATTTTTGGTGTGGTGGCGTGCCCCTGTATACCTACCAGTGTATTTTATGTATAGAAGTGTGTGCGTGCGGGGTGCCCCGGGCATGTGCGTGCGGGTTTTTTGGGCCCGCTGTGTGCATGTGGGCGGGGGGGGGGAACCCGGCACACCCCCCCGCAAATTAAACTTTACCTTAAAACACACATAATAGTAAAAAATCCATAAATTTTATATACATTCTCCGCTCGCCAAATTGTATGCATGCAAGGTATCACGTGGCTAACTTCAGGGGAAAAAAAATAAGAAAGCAGTTAAAATAAAAATGTAGACCTACAATGTGGGGAATTATGTTTTCGAAAATGATTCTGAATTGATAGAACGCGCGACTGTGTCAGGAAAACTAGAAAAAAAAAGAGCAGTAGCATCATGCGAAAGCACAGACCCGCTGAGTGAAAGGGCCAAACGAGAGGTAATCTAATATTACAGAAATAAATCTATAAAACAAGAGAAGTTTCTCTAAGAAGTGGCAACTCACCCTACCCACACTGAGGTGCCACTTAGTGTATTATGATGTCAGTAGTCACCCTATATCATTCGTTGAGAGAAGTGCGGCGTTGCTTTGGAGGAATGAAATTGCTTATTTTGCCAACATGAGCATCGCTGAATAACTAATATGATCCCTGTTTGTGACATAAAAATGTAATTTTTATACCAGGCCACATTAGTCTTGGATACACCCAATGGCTGAGGATAACACCTTTGTAAACACCCGTAATTCTTCAGAGACAGGTAAGACACCATTTTACAATATTTAATTTTATCCAAGCTAAAGTCCTACATTGTGTACTTTCGAATATATCAGTTTGTATCCATATGCAATTTCACAGGGATTTTTGAAAGTACGACACGTTTTCCGTGACGTTTGCAATGATAATCGTAGGCATAATTACCTACTCTCTGTTGGTCGATTTCAAAGTATGTAACTTCCATCTCGTGACCACAACCTCAAAAAATAGTCTAAACCCTCCCTGAGAGAAGGCTACAAATCCCTCAACGAAAAGACAGAGAGTTGTAACGAGTCGTACGGCTGGCAGAGTTCACGTGACGGCGCGCTTGTTTACACACGTGTACACATGCTCGCTCTTCAGGTGTAAAAACCCGTGTGTACGTCCCTTCTGCGTGTGCAATACGGATGTGAGCGCATGCATGAACGTCCGCTGGTGTCGGCGAGAGGTGTCAGCCGCAGGGAGGACCGGGGCAGGAGGCGAGGAGGCGAGGAGGAGGGCCGGCTGGGAGGAGACTTGGGGGCTAAGCCAAGATGGCGATCCTAGGCTCTGGCGTGGTGGGTGAGCCTGGGGGAACGACGTCGCTCGTGCCTCTCTCTGGGGCGCTCGGGGGGCAGGGGGCGCGAGGGGGCCGCTGCGGGGCAAGGGGCAAGGGGGCAGTGCAAGTGTGGGTGTGAGTGGGAGTCTGTGTGAGGGTGGGCAAGGTGGCTGGGGGGAGGGGAGGGGGAGGAGGAACTGGTGCATAGGCCTAGGTGTGGATAACACCTTTATGGGGAAAATCCTGGTTATTTTATTTATGAAATATTAATATGTGAATTTATGGATATGACATTTGGTTTACTCAGCACTGACACCTGTGCTGAGTTTCAGGCATCAAATTATTAATTTTTTTATTGGGCATACTAGTAGGCCTATGCTCAAGTGTATATTTTCAACAAATCTTTAATTTCCTTGTCAAAATTTCAGTTTGATAAACATATTTCTTCCTCTTTTGACACTGAATTCATGTATGGACTTTTTGTGCTTAATAAAGTCAATATGTAGTGGTGCATTTTCATATAAGTATAATTTTGGGCAGTTGATTGCTTGTATTGAACAAAAGATCAAGAAAGTGCTTTGACTGACAGATGATTATACGTGTTGGTAGAAGTATTCTTGAAGCTGATAGTTTCTCAAATTATAAAGGTTAGAGAAATTTATCATTGTGTCTAGATGAAACAGAAAATACATGTTTATTGTATTTTCCATATTGAGGGAGGTGTAGAAATTATGAATGGTTAAGAATTGATAATTTAAGGTTGAATTAATGTTATTTAATGTGTTTTTTTATGATATTTTTTTTCACATTAACGAGAAATGACAACCATGATATTCTCATTTTTATACAAAAAAAAAAATTGATTTTTACTTTGGCACTATGTGATAACTCATTGGTTGCGTAGTTCACTGTAGTTGTATATTGCAAATTTAGTTCAGCACACGGAGAGTTCCATAAATGCACAGCCACCAAGATGTCTGAAAGTCAAGGGAAGGGTAAACAGATGAGGTAGGACAAGTAATTGCTCCTTTGGTGGAGCCATCTTTGTGTAAACAAAATTAATGAACTAAAATCACAATGGATATGGCATACTTGAAAATTATTATTTAAGATTTTTTGTTATTTAGAGAGTATATTGAACTATATTGACTGCAGCATTGATGATATTTTAGTGTCTTAAAAATAACATTGATAATTTATTCAGATTACAATATTCTAATTCAGTTAAAAAAAAATCTTAAGAATTATTTACATTTTTTTCGTACCATTAAAGTTTCAAATGAGTTGAAAAAAAGGAAAACCTTTTTTTTTCATCCATACAGTTTTTGGGTGTTGTATAGAAGCCATAGAACAAAAGGCTAGAGTTTACCAGTTGTACTTAGCAAGTCCACTTGCACAGCAACTGATTTAACAAGTGATTTCTTGATTACCTGGTAAAGGCTTGATTGTGCCATGTAAGCATATGTAAATATATTTTTTCTTCAAATTTTATTACTGACTTTGTAAGGTTTAAACATCAGATACAAGTATTTGTACTTTTCTGAATGTCATTGATTCCTAGATTGTGCCCAGATTGTGTATTTATGATTATTTTGAGTTAAAAATTAATTTTGACATTTACTTTGTGTTCAATTCCAATACAAATCTCTGTAATAATATCAGGAATAGAACAGTAGTAACAATATTATTAATAAATATAATGATTGCAGTAGTAATATCTGAAATAACATCAGTAATATAGAGGTAAACAAACATGGCTTTCACAGACTAGATTCTTGCTTTTGTATATATTTTAATATGATATAAAAAAAACTGTTGTTTTTGTGATGGTTGACACAGATCACATGTATACTGATGATGTGTGATTGATTTTTGCCAGATATAGAAATATGTAGAGGTGCAGAAGGATTAAATGAAGCGCTAGACTAAGTTGGTGAGACACGTGGGAGATGATATTGATCTAAGATTGTTTTTGACCATTTTTCTATAGATGATAGTAATTTTCAGCAATTCTTTTTGAAGGGGTGACAGTGTTTCTGAAATGAGTCACATCAGTTAAAAAACAAAATTATTGCATCCCAATAGTCTAATGTTTGTCATTTTGGGTGAATTTCAAAGCAACTAGTGTGTATGACATGTTCATTTTCATTGTGATAGAAAAGCTGTAGATAAGTGTATTACTCTACAGGCCCATACTTAATTTAGTCTTGTGCATTTGGATCAAATTTGCCAGGTAATAAAAGAAAATCCAACATAGATAACTTACAATAAGAACTGCAGTTGATAGGTGAACTTGAAAGGAGTTGACACTTGTTGATTAATAAATTATATACCTTATGATAAAGCTGACAAGATTAATCACTACAATGATGATGATATTACTGCTTAGCACTATTACTTGTGGAGATTATATAGCTAATAATAGTAGAGTTAACAATAGAATAAATGTAATTATAAAGGCATTATTATATGAATAATTTTCCATGATGTATCTGCTAATAGGAAAGGTAATAACAGTACCAGTATTTACATTGACATAATTATAAAGGCATTATAGTGTGACTGTTTTTTCATATTGTATATGCTAGTAGAAAAGGCAATAATAGCATCAGCATTAAATTGATATAGATTGGTGAAATAGTGATAATGGTCTTTTTAGTCTATGATAGTAATTGAGAAAGAATGATAGTAGTAGTGATGATATTTTTATTGCTAGTACTTTTATAATGATATTGTGATATTTTTTAGTGCTGTTATTTTATTTAAATAATAATTGAGATAATGAATATAATAAGGATGCTTGTTATTTCAGTTAGGATGTTAGTGTTATGTTGATACAGTGTTACTGTAATAATATTGTTATTGTTATTATTGCATTTCTTGTTATTGTTGTTGTTATTAATTTTTTTTTTCTTCTTTTTGTTTGTCTTTTTTTCTTTTTTTTCTTTTTGTTGTTGTGTTATTGTTATTGTCATTATAATAATAATTATGATTATTATTATTATCATTATTATTATTATTATTATTATTATTATTATTATTATTATTATTATTATCATCATCATCATTATCATTATTATCATTTGATACTATTGTTTTTATTATTATTATTATTGTTATCATTAACATTTTCATATTTGTTTTCTTTTCTATTTTGCTTTCGTTTTTATTTTCATTTATATATTTTTTTATAATTCATTATTATTATTTTTGTTATTGATATTGTATTTTTATTGCTTTTGTTATCGTTATCATCACCGTCATCATCATCATTGTTGTTTTTTTTAATACTATTGTTTTAATGATAATCTAAAGATGAACATGGATATAACAGGAACAGCAGCCCTAACCTGTTGGTGCTGGGTACATGCTCTTTCCACTGTTGTTTTGTTTTGTCAATTTTTTGTTTACACATAGAGGGCTTCAGAAGTGATAGTCACCTTAAGTTTATCGGCCCCTGATCTCCCATTCAGTTTGAAAAAATTTTATGTATTTTTTTTTTTAGTGTAATATTGTATTTGTATTTTTTAAAGATTTTATTTTATTTTAATCATTAATTTATGTTTAAAAAAAAAA
>NC_051411.1:27134730-27138958 GCF_015228065.2 Penaeus monodon
CAAAATTGTAAAATAATGTTTTTTCCATGCACAGACTCCATATTATATCTCTGAGTAGTCTGTAACTGCGCAATAACAGTAAAAAATAACTAACATTTTGTTATTTGTAATTTTTTATATTTTGTACTTTCTGTAATACACTCTGTGCTACCGGTTACATGTAAGCAGGAATGAGATCAGAGCTCTCCCAGTCATGGCTCACAAATGGTACATTCCACATCATTTTCTGGTGGAAATCATGTAAAAGCCCTTCTAAATGCCCACTGTATCTTATCACTCTCCATGAGCTGTGGCACTCATGGTTAAGTCATTTCCATCATCTCAGCTCGAGCATAAATTTTTCATGATGCATGTCCTGTCTCCCTAGCCCACAACCATATTTTTCTGGATGGCATATTCATGTCACCTGGCGCTCAGCCAATTGTTTTCATTTCACCCGGATCCAAGGGGTTAAGGGTTATGCGATACCTGGGATCTTCTAACTAAGCTGTTTAGAGTATTATATGTAAATAATATCTGTGTTGCATACATTTTTGATAGCCAGAATTATGTGTGTATACTAATACATATACTCATATGTACACATGTATGTTATGTTATGTGTACACGTTAAATTGCACAGCACCATCATTTTTACCCTATCCATAATAAATAGGCATAGGTGCTTAGCTGCTTGTAAAAAGCAATATTCCCAGGCATTTCATCTAAATATGCTTCATTTCAGATCTGTGATTAAAAAAAATATTGAACAGATATATGATCAATTAAAAGTCAGAAATATATGTTATTACTTATTTTCTCACCAATTTGAGCAATTCTTGTCTTAATCTTATAATAAAGATGTAAACTATTCTAAGTCATCAAATGTTATAAGTACTTTATTTAGAGGAATAAACTACGGTCAGGTGCTCAGACAGCCTTATCAGAAAATTCTGTTTTTTGTACTTTTACCTATTTGTTTATATATATTAAACCTCACTGCCAGGGTCCTCAAAGCAATGAAATCATTAGAAAGATGTTTAATTTAACAGAATAGGAAGAAATGTAGGGGCTCAGTGATGAGTGTGCACTCCCTCTGAATGTTCATGTGTAAATAGCTTCCTAAGTGGCTACTGAGCCTGTGTGTGAATTGCAAGTGTCTCCACTCTCCCAGACCAACAGACATTCAGGTAGACTCTGGTGAAAACAGGGTTTCAGTGGGAATTTTATTCTGTGTGCATAGGTACCAACTGCCCTACTCCCCCAGTGGTATAGGACCTTGTCCATTGAAACAAGTGCCAGACATTTAATTCCATGCTATGACAAAACCTTGTTTTGGGAATACTTCTATATGGTATGCAAACATTTGATCCCAGTTTTGAAAAATGCCATATTTTGATTATACCCCCCAGGTACTGCATACCCATAAGGAATAAATATAATCTTAAAGAAAATTGCTATTATTATAAGAGAGTTAAGAAGTGATGGTAGGATAATGTCAGAGCTTTTTACCCATGTGCTGGGATGATTATGACATGCATTACATGTTCACTGTGATTCAGTTTGTTAGTTGTGTTTAAATATAGATGGCACCAAGATACATAGGTACCAAGGAATCAATTACTAGTCCTGTCTAACTCTCCTGTTGACCCATTTCCTTGATTTTTTTTTTTTGTAGCTGTTAGTATTTTTATAATATTAAATTATTAAAGTGTCAACAAAAATAACAATGTTGGTATTAACCCACTGGATGCGGGTAATGGAACCATCACGTCATGAATACATCTGGCTGAGGGCTGGCTGATGGAATATACTGTCACAGAAAAATCAGGCTGAAAGTTGGGGTGGTGGAATGACTTGCCATGTTTGCCACAAAGCTCTTGGGGAAAAAATTGGACTTAGTAGGCTTTTAGAAAAGGGCATATTTCCACGGGGTAAATGAAGGTGGAATTTGCACCATCCATGAGCCATGGCTGGAAGAGTGCTGGCACCAGGATGGATGCCATTTCCATGCTCAGGATCCTATTCCTGCTCACTGTTGACTGTTAAAGAGGATGTGCTATAGAAAAGTTGCTGACATGAACAAAAATTTGATTAACATGAAAAATTTTTTAAAATAACAAAAAATAATTCTACTAACCTTATGATAATTTTTATTCGTGACAAAGTAAAATGGGAAAAAATTAAAGGTGCCTGTGCTGAAAATGGGATGATGACATTAAAAAGGGGGAGGCAAGGAGTCTTGACACTGCAGGAGAGTTCCTGTGGGCCATACTTCAAACCACGCCTCTTTGAGAGACGCCACTCAAGTAAGCCGATTTCTAAATTTTGGGCCATTTGTGTGCAGTGAGGCCCCCCGATCCAGTGGGCACTTATGTGTGCAACAAAAATTTCCCCAGAAAACTACAGTGAACAGTACATGTACCTGTGTACGGGGGTTGGATAAAATTTTCTCTTGGAGTAGGATAATTTTGTAGCTGTGAATGTCTCAGCTTACTTTATTGTCTCTTCTCTAGCTTGCCATTTTATTATTTTATTAATTTTTCTCTCTCTCCATTAGCTGCCCAAAATTTTTAATCTTGAAAGCTTCACAAATGTTGAAAATTTCTAAAAAAAAAAAAAAAGTTGAAAAACAACATGAAAGAAAGTTAAAGATTGATTTTTTTTTAAGTTGGTATGGTTCTCTGATTATCATAGGTTATTAATGATGAGGGTCACTTCACCATCGTTCATTATGCTGGCACTATAACTTACAACGTGACTGGCTGGCTGGAGACACAAGTTATAAAAAAGTGCAAATAAAAATTATCATTTCATGATTGTAATATAATTGATTAATATTTCAGTGTAGCATTTCCAGGATTGTGTAATTTTAGTCCATTGATACTTTTCTCTACTTTTGTTGTGTTGAGGGCAGCTGGAGCTGAGATTTGTAGTTATATTCTTTAGTAAACATTTTCTGTATGATAAAAGATATATTTCAACTTGAAAGTAGCGAAATTGATACAAATTGTGAGGGTCAGGCATATAACAGTATATAAGAATTGAGAGAAAATTTACAATGCTTGTATGAGATAAGAGGTATTCAAATTGGTTGAGTGTCATGATAATTTTAGAATGGATGACTTTAAAAAAGAATTGGTAATTAGATTTGATTAGTACCTTGGATTCCCATACATGTTTAACCCAATGGGGCCAGGTATCAGAAATCTCTCAGTTTCATAAACTCTGGAGTGGGAAGTTCCGCTACATATAGCGGAACTTCCTGCTCCATGATATCTGGCTCGTCACCACATGTGTAACAGCACCCCACATTCCAAGACATTTGTTATGTCTGTTGTACACGTGACCCATCGGGAAGTGGTTATATATTTCATTTAAAATGGATCACCAAATGAGAATGTCAAGAGAGATATTTATAATATATGAGTAGAGACATGATCTAATGAGATGCTAATCCCATTTCAGGTCAACCTGTCGGTCGGCGTGCTGGGCGGCCCGTAGTGTGTCAGAATCTGGCCATAGTCAATCTTCGGGGTCAGATGTGTCTGCTAGGCTAGCCTTCTGGCCTATCTGGGAGAGAACAGCCAGCAGAACAATCTTCATGATGCCAAAGCATGCGCACAGAAAGGCCAAGAAAGTCCAGACACTCCAGCGGCAAAGCCCATGGAGGAGGCCGTGGGGAGAAGAGAGGGACGGTCTCCTATCAAGAGGGGGGCCAGTCCAGGAAGCTCCTCACTCCCACCAGCTTCAGCTGGGTCTGGGGATGAGGATGATGTGGGTGAGGCCAGGAAGCCCCGTCCTCCCCCCTGCCTGACATCATGCATGACTGGGAGATCATGTCAAGTCTCTAAAGGCAAATGAACGCAGAGAGAAGCAGGAGGTAAGCAAGGGATCCTCAACTAGTGGGGAAACCAAATCTGCGAGGCAGAGGCGACAGGAGTCAAGATCCACTGAGGAGCCTGTGTCACCAACGCAAGGTTGACTTCTCGGTGTGAACAGAGGGTTCCTCCTGCTGAAGCCTCAAAACTCTCAAACAGTACATTTGAAGCAGACAGCGATAAAGAAAATTCAAGACTGACTGAGAAACCAACTGCATCTTGTGCTGACAGTACTGAAGACAACAGTGACAATCAAACACAGCCTCCAGTTCCTGCTGTCACCAGGGGAAATGAGTGACAGTAGTAATGAACAAAACTCACAGACAGCTGATTTATTGGGAAATAAAATAGCATGATGTGAAAAAACA
>NC_051411.1:27139058-27144058 GCF_015228065.2 Penaeus monodon
AAACAAAGGCTAGAGTTTACCATTGTACTTAGAAAGTCCACTTGCCAGCAACTGTTTTAAACAAGTGATTTCTTGATTACCTGGTAAAGGCTTGATTGTGCCATGTAAGCATATGTAAATATATTTTTTCTTCAAATTTTATTACTGACTTTGTAAGGTTTAAACATCAGATATAAGTATTAGTACTCTCTGAATGTCATTGATTCCTAGATTGTGCCCAGATTGTGTATTTATGATTATTTTGAGTTAAAAATTAATTTTGACATTTACTTTGTGTTCAATTGCAATACAAATCTCTGTAATAATATCAGGAATAGAACAGTAGTAACAATATTATTAATAAATATAATGATTGCAGTAGTAATATCTGAAATAACATCAGTAATATAGAGGTAAACAAACATGGCTTTCACAGACTAGATTCTTGCTTTTGTATATATTTTAATATGATATAAAAAAAAAAACTGTTGTTTTTGTGATGGTTGACACAGATCACATGTATACTGATGATGTGTGATTGATTTTTGCCAGATATAGAAATATGTAGAGGTGCAGAAGGATTAAATGAAGCGCTAGACTAAGTTGGTGAGACACGTGGGAGATGATATTGATCTAAGATTGTTTTTGACCATTTTTCTATAGATGATAGTAATTTTCAGCAATTGTTTTTGAAGGGGTGACAGTGTTTCTGAAATGAGTCACATCAGTTAAAAAACAAAATTATTGCATCCCAATAGTCTAATGTTTGTCATTTTGGGTGAATTTCAAAGCAACTAGTGTGTATGACATGTTCATTTTCATTGTGATAGAAAAGCTGTAGATAAGTGTATTACTCTACAGGCCCATACTTAATTTAGTCTTGTGCATTTGGATCAAATTTGCCAGGTAATAAAAGAAAATCCAACATAGATAACTTACAATAAGAACTGCAGTTGATAGGTGAACTTGAAAGGAGTTGACACTTGTTGATTAATAAATTATATACCTTATGATAAAGCTGACAAGATCAATCACTACAATGATGATGATATTACTGCTTAGCACTATTACTTATGGAGATTATATAGCTAATAATAGTAGAGTTAACAATAGAATAAATGTAATTATAAAGGCATTATTATATGAATAATTTTCCATGATGTATCTGCTAATAGGAAAGGTAATAACAGTACCAGTATTTACATTGACATAATTATAAAGGCATTATAGTGTGACTGTTTTTTCATATTGTATATGCTAGTAGAAAAGGCAATAATAGCATCAGCATTAAATTGATATAGATTGGTGAAATAGTGATAATGGTCTTTGTAGTATATGATAGTAATTGAGAAAGAATGATAGTAGTAGTGATGATATTATTTTTATTGCTAGTACTTTTATAATGATATTGTGATATTTTTTAGTGCTGTTATTTTATTTAAATAATAATTGAGATAATGAATATAATAAGGATGCTTGTTATTTCAGTTAGGATGTTAGTGTTATGTTGATACAGTGTTACTGTAATAATATTGTTATTGTTATTATTGCATTTCTTGTTATTGTTGTTGTTATTAATTTTTTTTTCTTCTTTTTGTTTGTCTTTTTTTCTTTTTTTTCTTTTTGTTGTTGTGTTATTGTTATTGTCATTATAATAATAATTATGATTATTATTATTATCACTATTATTATTATTATTATTATTATTATTATTATTATTATTATTATTATTATTATTATCGTTATTATCATTATTATCATTTGATACTATTGTTTTTATTATTATTATTATTGTTATCATTAACATTTTCATATTTGTTTTCTTTTCTATTTTGCTTTCGTTTTTATTTTCATTTATATATTTTTTATTATAGTTATAATTCATTATTATTATTTTTGTTATTGTTATTGTATTTTTATTGCTTTTGTTATCGTTATCATCACCGTCATCATCATCATTGTTGTTTTTTTTAATACTATTGTTTTAATGATAATCTAAAGATGAACATGGATATAACAGGAACAGCAGCCCTAACCTGTTGGTGCTGGGTACATGCTCTTTCCACTGTTATTTTGTTTTGTCAATTTTTTGTTTACACATAGAGGGCTTCAGAAGTGATAGTCACCTTTAGAGTTCATTACTAGGCCTACCTGATCTCCCTATTCAGTTAGAAAATATATTTATGTATTTTTTTTATTAGTAGTAAATATTAGTATTAGTATTGATTATTGATTATTATTTTATTGAGATCATTACATTTATGTTTAAACAAAGTAAATAAAGAAAATTAACACTGGACAGGGCATCAGTTCATACTCTTGTAGCATCAACAGGTTTCAGATAGATAAAAGACACACACACACATGCACGCATATGCACAACCACACACACACACACACACACACACACACACACACACACACACACACACACACACACACACACACACACCAATCCCTTGCCCGTTGTTGTCGTGGGGGGGCTTAGGAGGTGGAGGCTGGGACCCAATGATGGGAACTCCCCAACCTTGGGGCTCAGCCCTCGACTCAACTAATTTTGCATGGTCTTTTTTTCCTTCCCACTTTTCGTTTCTGTCCCTTCACCAAACCCTTCTGCTATCCACCTCCTAAGGTGTGAGAGCCGTGCTGAAAGGATGAAAGGGCTGACTTTGTGCCAGTCCTAAATGGCCTGAGGTATTCGCGGTATTCCCCTGATTTAGTTACCTAGCCCTTACCCCTCAAGGGGACCCTGAGGGGTGGACTGTTTTTTATCCCCAACATAACCCAGGCTTACCATGGCCAGTAATGAAAACATATCCCCACTATTAGGGGAAATGAAGCTTCCCCCTTTTCAAATAGCCCCAACGATGTAAACCCACCCGATTCCCTGACCCAGCTCTCCTTTAAACCACGGCTCCGAACACTGCAATAACTAACCCCCTCGTCAATGCCTACTAGTACAGTAGCCAAAAATCAACTCTTAAGGAACTTTTCCCCACTCTCCCAGCAAGCTCAACTTCAACACCTCTATCCCCACAACCTCCAACATCACCACCCCATCCTCCCTTATTATACCTTACAGCCTTTTTGCCCACCTCTCCATAACACTCCTCCCTCAACACTACTCCTCTTCGTCATGCCCCCGCCCTCTACTACCCCTATCTCTACAACGTCTTGAATACTCTCTTTAGCGCAGCCAATGGGCCCCGATTTTTTCGTGATTCCTCCCACAGTTTCCCTACTTTTGACAAAAACCCTTCTCTTCCAAAAATGTCTCCAAAAACAAAAGGAAAAGTCTCTTCCGTAGCCGACCGACCGCCCCCCGTCTTGTCACGTAACATCTGAAAACCAAGCTATAGCTTTAAACAAACTAACTGACCTATATGGTAACCCATCCTTGCAAAACCCCATCCAACCCTCAATACTTGCACCGGAACAATTTCAATCTCCAGCACAATTGCCCAGTCTAGGCAAAGATTGGTCAGACTGTGGAAAGACCTACTTGCCTGTCTCACAGACTATGATGCAACATTAGTACAATGCTACTCCATTCCCCCAGAGGTCATCGAAAGAAACCCACTAACATACCCAAAAATTACCTTCCGTAGACATGACCTTCCCTTTAACGTCTACATAGGAGGAGAATCCCTCCCTGTTCGTCCTACCAACCTCCTCCACCGTCGTGCCAAAATTTTTTGGCGCCCTAGGACACCCAGCCAACATTGCCGTTCCAAAACCAGATGCCCACTATTTGCCCAACCTGGCCATACCTGATCTACTGCTCTGCAAAATCATGCACATGTGCCAACTGTGGCGGCCCCCATAATGTATTTTATAGGGGCTGTCCACCTACAAGTTTGAGTCTGGGTAGCAACTCTCAGTTTTCAACTTGGACTCCACAAACGTAAAGCCAGACAGGAAGCACGTCGACGTGGTTTCTCTCTTACTCCTTACTCCAGTAATACTGCTCATTCTCCCAATTCTCCTAAACCCCCCCCCCTACATCTAACTCCCCCTCTTCTACCTCCTACCTTCCCCAGTCAAACTCTTTTGCCATCCCAAACCCAGACACTCCAATCTCTACTACAGATACTCCAATCACCACTACAACCCCAACACCTTCCCCTCTCCCTCCTCGCACTACCCATAACAAAGACAAAAACAAGCGTTCCACCCCTCTTCCCCTACCACACAAACACCTCCCCTTCCTTTGCCCCTACGCTTGAGACACCCAATCCTCTTTTCCCCCCCTCACAAGAAATCCTTTATCCCCCAAAACTCCCCAACCAACTCCTCCTCCTTCATTGGAATATTCGCTGTTTCTGCTCCCACAGACCTGACCTTTGTCATATCCTTTCCTCTTATAACCCATCTATTGTATGCCTTCAAGAGACCTTTCTTACACATCCTCCAATACCAATCCCCAATTATCATTTTGTCTCTTCCCCACTTTCCCCTTTTATGTCTCGCCCATACTTACCTCTGCTTTCCCCCCCTATCTTCCCTTCACCGACCTCCCAGCCTATCAAACATCCTTACAGAATCCCACACTTTCTGTTTCAACAACCTATTCTCTTTCCTCAAACGCATACATATCCTCCATCTAATCTAACTCCTTACCACACCCGACTCTAACCCTTTCACTCACCAATTCCTTTGCCCAGCTTAGACAACTAATCACTAACTCAACCACCCTTCCCTAACATTAACTATAGTGCTACATGACCTTAGATGTCTAGCACATTTATCTTGCTTTTAACCATTAACCATACACACACACACTAACGCGTGCACGCATACGCACACACTAATGCATGCACACACACGCACACTCACACATGCATATGCACATTCACTTGTGCACATACACATGTGCAAATACACATGTGCAAATACACACATGCACATACACTTGCGCAAATACACATGTGCACACACGCATACACATACACACATAAACAGACACACATACACACATAATCTTATATATACACTTACACAACACTTACACATGGACACAT
>NC_051411.1:27149058-27169058 GCF_015228065.2 Penaeus monodon
GCTACTTGATTGGTGACTCTCCTGGTCTGTGGCTTGTAGGCCTGGCACACATGAACACTTGTGTGGAGTGTCAAGACTCCTTCTCTCCCCTTTACAACGTTATCTCTTTTACTGCATAAGTTATTTGACTTGTATCAAAATTGTAAAATAATGTTTTCCATGCACAGACTCCATATTATATCTCTGAGTAGTCTGTAACTGCGCAATAACAGTAAAAATAACTAACAATTTGTTATTTGTAATTTTTTATATTTTTGTAACTTTCTGTAATACACTCTGTGCTACCGGTTACAGTAAGCAGGAATGAGATCAGAGCTCTCCCAGTCATGGCTCACAAATGGTACATTCCACACTCATTTTCTGGTGGAAATCATGTAAAAGCCCCTTCCTAAATGCCCACTGTATCTTATCACTCTCCATGAGCTGTGTGCACTCATGGTAAGTCATTTCCATCATCTCAGCCTCGAGCATAAATTTTTCATGATGCCATGTTCCTGTCTCCCTAGCCCACAACCATATTTTTTCTGGATGGCATATTCATGTCACCTGGCGCTCAGCCAATTGTTTTCATTTCACCCGGATCCAAGGGGTTAAGGGGTTATGCGATACCTGGGATCTTCTAACTAAGCTGTTTAGAGTATTATATGTAAATAAATATCTGTGTTGCATACATTTTTTGATAGCCAGAATTATGTGTGTATACTAATACATATACTCATATGTACACATGTATGTATGTTATGTGACACGTTAAATTGCACAGCACCATCATTTTTACCCTATCCATAATAAATAGGCATAGGTGCTTAGCTGCTTGTAAAAAGCAATATTCCCAGGCATTTTCATCTAAATATGCTTCATTTCAGATCTGTGATTAAAAAAACATATTGAACAGATATATGATCAATTAAAAGTCAGAAATATATGTTATTACCTTATTTTCTCACCAATTTGAGCAATTCTTGTCTTAATCTTATAATAAAGATGTAAACTATTCTAAGTCATCAAAATGTTATAAGTACTTTATTTAGAGGAATAACTACGGTCAGGCGCTCAGACAGCCTTATCAGAAAATTCTGTTTTTTGTACTTTTACCTATTTGTTTATATATATTAAACCTCACTGCCAGGGTCCTCAAAGCAATGAAATCATTAGAAAGATGTTTAATTTAAACAGAATTAGGAAGAAATGTAGGGGCTCAGTGATGAGTGTGCACTCCCTCTGAATTTTCATGTGTAAATAGCTTCCTAAGTGGCTACTGAGCCTGTGTGTGAATTGCCAAGTGCTCTCCATTCTCCCAGACCAACAGACATTCAGGTAGACTCTGGTGAAACAGGGTTTCAGTGGGAATTTTATTCTGTGTGCATAGGTACCAACCTGCCCTACTCCCCCAGTGGTATAGGACCTTTGTCCATTGAAACAAGTGCCAGACATTTAAATTCCATGCTATGACAAAACCTTGTTTTGGGAATACTTCTATATGGTATGCAAACATTTTGATCCCAGTTTTGAAAAATGCCATATTTTGATTATACCCCCCAGGTACTGCATACCCCATAAGGAATAAATATAATCTTAAAGAAAATTGCTATTATTATAAGAGAGTTAAGAAGTGATTGGTAGGATAATGTCAGAGCTTTTTACCCATGTGCTGGGATGATTATGACATGCATTACATGTTCACTGTGACTTCAGTTTGTTAGTTGTGTTTAAATATAGATGGCACCAAGACTACATAGGTACCAAGGAATCAATTACTAGTCCTGTCTAACTCTCCTGTTGACCCATTTCCTTGATTTTTTTTTTTTTTTGTAGCTGTTAGTATTTTTATAATATTAAATTATTAAAGTGTCAACAAAAATAACAATGTTGGTATTAACCCACTGGATCGGGTAATGGAACCATCACGTCATGAATACATCTGGCTGAGGGCTGGCTGATGGAATATACTGTTATAGAAAAATCAGGCTGAAAGTTGGGGTGGTGGGAATGACTTGCCATGTTTGCACAAAGCTCTTGGGGAAAAAATTGGACTTAGTAGGCATTTAGAAAAGGGCATTATTTCCACTGGTAAATGAAGGTGGAATGCACCATCCATGAGCCATGGCTGGAAGAGTGCTGGCACCAGGATGGATGCCATTTCCATGCTCAGGATCCTATTCCTGCTCACTGTGACTGTTAAAGCAGGATGTGCTATAGAAAAGTTGCTGACATGAACATAAATTGATTTAACATGAAAATATTTTTTAAAATAACAAAAAATAATTCTACTAACCTTATGATACATTATATTCAGTGACAAATGTAAAATGGGAAAAAAATTAAAGGTGCCTGTGCTGAAAATGGGATGATGACATTACAAAGGGGAGGCAAGGAGTCTTGACACTGACAGGAGAGTTCCTGTGGGCCATACCTTCAAACCACGCCTCTTTGAGAGACGCCACTCAAGTAAGCCGATGCCTAAATTTTGGGCCATTTGTGTGCAGTGAGGCTCTCCAATCCAGTGGGCACTTATGTGTGCAACAAATTCCACAGAAAACTACAGTGAACAGTACATGTACCTGTGTACAGTGGGTTGGATAAAATTTTCTCTCTTGGAGTAGATAATTTTGTAGCTGTGAATGTCTCAGCTTACTTGATTGTCTCTTCTCTAGCTTGCCATTTTTATTATTATTATTATATTTTTTCTCTCTCTCCATTAGTCTGCCTAAAATTTCAATCTTGAAAGCTTCACAAAATGTTGAAAGTTTCTAAAAAAAAAAAAAGTTGAAAAACAAACATGAAAGAAAGTATAAAGATATGATTTTTTTATAAGTTGGTTATCGGTTCTCTGATTATCATCAGGTTATTAATGATGAGGTTCACTTCACCATCGTTCATTATGCTGGCACTATAACTTACAACATGACTGGCTGGCTGGAGAACAGTTATAAAAAAGTGCAAATAAAAATTATCATTTCATGATTTAATATAATTGATTCATATTTCAGTGTAGCATTTCCAGGATTGTGTAATTTTAGTCCATTGATACTTTTCTCTACTTTTGTTGTGTTGAGGGCAGCTGGAGCTGAGATTTGTAGTTATATTCTTTAGTAAACATTTTCTGTATGATAAAAGATATATTTCAACTTGAAAGTAGCGAAATTGATACAAATTGTGAGGGTCAGGCATATAACAGTGTATAAGAATTGAGAGAAAATTTACAATGCTTGTATCAGATAAGAGGTATTCAAATTGGTTGAGTGTCATGATAATTTTAGAATGGATGACTTTAAAAAAGAATTGGTAATTAGATTTGATTAGTACCTTGGATTCCCATACATGTTTAACCCAATGGGGCCAGGTATCAGAAATTTCTCAGTTTCATAAACTCTGGAGTGGGAAGTTCCGCTACATATAGCGGAACTTCCTGTTCCATGATATCTGGCTCGTCACCGCATGTGTAACAGCACCCCACATTCCAAGACGTTTGTTATGTCTGTTGTACACGTGACCCATCGGGAAGTGGTTATATATTTCATTTAAAATGGATCACCAAATGAGAATGTCAAGAGAGATATTTATAACATATTGAGTAGAGACATGATCTAATGAGATGCTAATCCCTTTCAGGTCACCTGTCGGTCGGCGTGCTGGGCGGCCCCGTAGTGTGTCAGAATCTGGCCATAGTCAATCTTCGGGGTCAGATGTGTCTGCTAGGCTAGCCCTTCTGGCCACTCCTGGGAGAACAGCCAGCAACAATCTTCATGATGCCCAAAGCATGCGCACAGAAAGGCCAAGAAAGTCCAGACACTCCAGCGGCAAAGCCCATGGAGGAGGCCGTGGGGGAAGAGAGGGCCGGTCTCCCTATCAAGAGGGGGGCCAGTCCAGGAAGCTCCTCCTCCCACCAGCTTCAGCTGGGTCTGGGGATGAGGATGATGTGGGTGAGGCCAGGAAGCCCCGTCCTCCCCCCCTGCCTGACATCATGCATGACTGGGAGATCATTGTCAAGTCTCTAAAGGCAAATGAACGCAGAGAGAAGCAGGAGGTAAGCAAGGGATCCTCAACTAGTGGGGAAACCAAATCTGCGAGGCAGAGGCGACAGGAGTCAAGATCCACTGAGGAGCCTGTGTCCACCAACCGCAAGCTTGACTTCTCGGGTGAACAGAGGGTTCCTCCTGCTGAAGCCTCAAAACCTTCCAACAGTACATTTGAAGCAGACAGCGATAAAGAAAATTCAAGACTGACTGAGAAACCAACTGCATCTTGTGCTGACAGTACTGAAGACAACAGTGACAATCAAACACAGCCTCCAGTTCCTGCTGTCTCACCAGGGGAAATGAGTGACAGTAGTAATGAACAAAACTCACAGACAGCTGATTTATTGGGAAATATAAATAGCAGTGATGTTGAAAAGCAAAAAGTGGGTAATATTAATATTGTCAATAAGAAATCTGCCAAGTCCTCAACAGACAGAAGAACAGAGGGGGAATCAGATGAGTGTGATGAAGAGAATAGTAAAATTAGTGAAAGAACTCCAAAAAAAGGTGAGGACAAGTTGAAAAGGGGAGCTAAACAAAACACTCCAAAAATATCCATGGGTCGAGGGAATACCATGGACAGTGTTTCACCCAGTGAGTCAGAGGGCCGAAACCAGGGCAGTTACCCAGTGCGGAGACTATCAAAGTCTTTTCACCAAGAGGAAGTGTCTTCATGTCCTGTAGGAAAGAGGAAGACCAGTGTAGATGGATCCAAAGAGGATATTATAAAGAAGACCGAAGAATCTACTAAGTCCATTACTAATGACAGTAGAAGGACAAGTAGTGATAGTGTAGTTAGTAGTATGACTGAAGATGATGATAGAAGTGATAAGAAGAGTGCAGTTGAAAACAATACAACATTTAAGCCCAGTGAATTTGTGGAAGATCTCAGTGATCTGTCAAAAGTATCACATAAAAAGAAGAGACAAAGAACAGGTGAGTCTATGTCACCACAGCAATCACAGAAAGATGAGGTGAAAGACAGTCAGAAAATAATAGCAGAAGTAAAGAGGTGTGAAGAAAGGGAGTGAAGAAAAGGTTAAGAACATAGAAAAGGAAGGAGGTACAGATATCCAATCACTACCATTGTTAACAAGAGGTAGAAGTAATTATGATAATGATAAACAAGTGATGCACAATGCAGAAAATAGCTATGAGACTAAAGGGAATAAGCATAAGTCATCTGAAAAGGGAACATCTATAGTTGTAGAGGAGCACAGAAAAAGCATAGAGATGAAAGCTGAAAAAGCAAAACCAAATGAGGAAGTAGAGGTGGAAGACGAAAAGTTTTTGGGTTTCAGTCAGGAAACAGAGGGTCATATTTGTGCAGATGCTGTTAAAGAGAATTGTGTTATTGAAGAAAAAAGGAAAAATGAATGTGATCTAGAGATCACAATTACAGGCTTGAACTCTCAAAATAAAAGTGACTTGAATGAAGTTGCTATTCCAAATAGGGAACAGGTGGAACTTGCTCTGAAAAGGGAACAATTTATGGAAGGTACAATTGGGGGCAAGACAATCATCAGCCAGGAAGACTTTGAACATTTATTTGGCTCAGCGGAGGAGGATGATCGCTTCACCTGCAACTTTGAGGGATTTCAGAGCAGTGTCAGTAAAGATGGCTGGCTGGTGAATGATTCCATGGAAGATGAAGTCAATGATGAGTCCTTTGAGGGTTTTACATCAGAGGGAGTCCAAAACTTACTTGAAAACAAAAAAGTTTCTGCAGAGAGCTGTACTTTGCCAGGTGCTAGAGAGCTAGAGGTTAGAACTGTTATCAAAAATGCTTGTCATACTTGCCAGTTAGTCTTTGACAGTCCCCAAGAGTGGCAACAACACCGTCGTATTGGGCACAAAAGGATATATGAATGTGTCTTTGATGAAGGCTACTGCAAGGAGAGCAAAGGAGCAGTTCAGTACCATGCACACTTGTGGGAACATCACGGAGCTCTAGTCAAAAAGATGTTGGAAGATCTAACCAATGATGTGGCAATGTGCAGTCTGGCAGGTTCTCCCTCCACTTGTGCCCAGCCATGCAGAGTCTGCCTTTGCCTCTTATCCCAGCCAACATGTCAATTGCATGAACTGCTTGTGCATGGCCTGGGTTCCTCCATGTTACCTCTAGGCTCCTCCTCTCTGCAGGCAACAGTGTGGTGGACAGGCCGGGGTCTTGCATGGACATGTCATCAGTGCTGTTCATCTTCAGGTAACCAGAATGCACAGTACTTTCTAATGACGTGTGCCCCCCATGCATTTCCAAAGATACTGGCCAATCACCGTGTTAATGTTCATCTTCTGGCTGACACATTGTTACATGGATGGTGGCTACTGCTTCAGCTGCTGTTGACCCTACCCCCAGCTGCTCGGTCATCTATGGCAACTATGTTGGTCTTAGGGTTACAAAATAATCCTTTATTTGCATCCTGCTTGCTATGCAAGCGTTCCTTAGCATTTATTGTCAGTCCCCAGTTGGACAAGCCAAGGGGGTTATGCAAGGGTTGTAATGCTGTAGTGAAAGAAAGCAAAGCCTGTTGGTACCACTGTGGTTTTTCACAGCCTTCAAGCCAGAGTGCACTTGCAGCCCACCTCATGGCCCACCATAAGAAGGAGTTAGCAGGGGGATGGTGTGTTCTCTGTGGCCAGTGGTCACACTCACTGCTTTCACATGTGTTTGGCCATTCTTTTCTCAAGGGAAATACGTCACACTTTCCATGCCACTTTTGCCATGATGCACTGGTAGGGCAAGACTTCCTTTCATGGGTGGTTCACTCATGGACAACTCATGTGTTCCCTTGCCCATTCCCCACATGCATCATGAACCATGGTGAAGGGCAGGATGACAAAATGAAAGGGAGGACAGTCCTTGCCACAGCAGATCTTCTGTTGTCACATATCAAAACTAATCATCTTCCGGGAGATGGAGCACTGTCCTTGGATGAAGTCAGCGTGATTTTGCAGTGGATTCGAGGAGGGCAGGGAGGGCTGCTCATGTCTCAAGATGCCCTCAAGTTGGACTCTTCCTGGCACAGTCACACAGGTGAAATATTTTCTCTAGTACACTCAGGTCACCATCTAAGGCCTGCCTTCCCTGTTAAGGTGTGGATAACTTGTGTTGTGTGTGGATGCTCAACAACCCTGAAACTTCGTTATCTTGATTCTCACCCATCACCAGTGTGTCTCCACTGTCACCTTGGGATACAGCGTTGTCAATCTGGCCCTCCTTGGCGGTGTCCTGTCCATCATTGCAATGTCACTTCACAACATTCAAGCCTTCTCTACACACACATCATGGAGTCCCCAAAACATAGACAGACCTTAAAACCAAACCTCAAGTACTCAAAACTCCCTGGTAAATGCCCAAAATGTGAGTTAAGTGAGGTTTTCAAGGACCGACTGTCACTCTTTTGCCATCAGATTCTTTCACATACTCTTGCCTGCTTGGCTTGCCCTGCCCATGCCATAACAGATGCTTCGCTGCAGCAGCACCGCACCACCTGCCATGGCCTGCGCTCTTGGGATGCTCTCTGGACTCGGCTGAAGCACAAGCAGCAGCAGAAGTCTTCTCAACTTGGCCAGATGAGTGAGGTGGACGGAAGTGTGATGATGGTGGGCATTGGGCAGCATGGTGGCATCATTGCCAAATGTGATCCATGTATGAGCATATCCTCACTAATGGAGACCTCTCCTATTCTAAACCAAGAGACAGTGGAGGCAGAAACTCGCAGCATTCAGGAACAGGTTGAGGAGAGGATGGCATGTGAGGATGAGGAAGCTGCCCAAGGTTGGTGTGGCTCCCTGTGTACAGTGTCCATGTCACCTCACAAGTCAACCACACCCACCACTGACCATGGGTCACCAGCCACTACAAAGAAGGAGCTGAATACAGTCACAGAAGATACAAAGGTTCTGAAAAATCAGAAGCTGAAGTGCAATGCAGAAAATCCTGAAATACCTGTTACAACTAAGAAAGAGGTAGAGGAAAATGCAAGCAAAGTGATTGCTCCAGCTGTGACTTCATTTGAGGATGAAGCATGCAAAGATGAGATGAATGATGATAGTGAAGAAGACAGTGGGAGTGAGCCACCCCTGCAGATTGATACTGCTGCAGCCTCACCAAGTTCACCTAGAGAGTCTTACCCTCATAGTCCCACCTCCAACATCTCCAGTCCACCCAACTACCATATAGCCTCTAATGTGGAAACTGCTATCAAACCAGGTGAAGTTAATACTGATTCTGTATCTAACTCAAAAGCTGAAGTTAGCAGTGTAACTAAAGCTAAGGTAGTAGCAACTAAAACTGCTAAGGATAAACAGGCTAACAAAGATGGAAGCACACCAACTTTTGAGCTGGTTGATGCACTAAACAGTGTTGTGGCACACACAATCCGCACCATGACAGAGGCCATCACAGGACAGCTGCAGCAGACCAATGACATAAGTAAATCCAAAGCACCTGTTGAGCAAGCCACTCCCAAACCAGACCCAGGATCACAAGCCATTCAAGAGATAGAGAATATCCCCAAGAAGAAGGGTAACATCAAAGAGAAAGTGGGACGGAGGGGTGAGCCAAAACCACCACCCAAAGGACTGGGAGAGAATGCAGATATTGATGAAGCTTCTGTAGCAGAGAATATTTTACAGGACCTGAATGACAAATTTACTGGTCAGTGTGTGGGATGTAGTGTGAGTGTGCTGCTCCCTCGCCTTAGCGATCATGTGAAAGAGGCTCACCCACAAGCTCAGGTAAATTGTACATGTGGAGGGTTTCAAGGTGCTCTCAATGAGTTCCTGGTCCACTCCTTCCACCTATCTCATTTGCCCAGTGAAGCACGACCCATTGTTTTAGCTACACCAGATGGAGTGCAAAGGACTATGGTGGTGCTTGAAGCAAGAACTTCCCCACCATCAATGGGTTACACTTACCCTTGTTTCAAATGTGGGAAGAGGTTTAAGCAAGAGAAGTCCAGACAACTCCATTATAACCTTTGTAAACTGGAGAAAAAGTTTGAATGTGATGTTTGTGGAGAGAAGTTTGTGCGTGATCATCATCTTGTAAAACACAAAGAGTGGAAGCACAACCCACAGACTTGTCCACACTGTGGGAAATGCTTCACTTCAGAAGTTTCCCTTACTCAGCATGTCCTCCACATACACAAGAAGCAGTTAACTCACAAGTGTGAACATTGTGGTGACAGGTTCAGTACCCGCTCGAGATTACGAGTACACATACGAATTCACACAGGAGAGCGACCACACAGTTGTCAGCGGTGTCCCAAATCATTTGTATCCAGAAACCTTCTAGCAAAGCATCTTGCCTCAGATCACCAAACTGCTAATTACCAGTCTGACTCCAGTGAAGACCTGAGCAAGTACAAAAGTCGCAAACACAGGTCTTCCGTTGACAGACCCCCTGTGCCAAAGAATGCAAGTGACTCTGAATCAGAGACTTCTGACTGCGAGGGAAATGAGGACAAGGAGAGTCGTGTTAACAAGCAGGATGATGATGACAAGGCAGCTGAGGAGGAGTTTCAGACAAGGCTTGTGATGCTAGCCATGACAGAGTCTGACTTAGAGACCTCAGACTCAGAGAGTGATGTGGCACCAGTATCACAGAAGAGATCTGCAGGAGGGAGGCAGGCAAGCAGCCGCCAACAGAAGGCAGCAGCAGCAGCAGCAGCAGCAGTGACAGTGTCAGCGGCAGCAACTGCAGTGGCAGGAACACAAATAACAAATAAAATAGATTCAGTGTCACCATCTCCAGATCCATTGCCAGAACAAGAAGCCCAGCTTGAAAGCCATCAACTAGACATACAGAGGAGTCACACTGAACAGAGGAGAAAAAATCTTGTAGACAGCTCTAGTGGAGTTGTAGGTGCCATTGGTGGGGCAGTGGAGGAAAACCAGACTTCACCTGTGGTTCGGGAAGAAATGGCTCAGATCATGGACAGGGCAGTTGGGGTACGCTGTGGGCCATGCCATCAGACATGGAGTGATTCTGCTGGAAAGCTTCTCCACATGTACCTGGTTCATCCGCAGTTAGTCTTGAATTTAGGTCTTACGTCATGTGCATTTTGTAAATACTCGTTTTCTTCAGCAGATGATATCAATGATCATCATTTGGCCTACCATCAGCGGTCCATGCTTCCCAATGGAACATTTCGGTGTCTGTGTGGGCTGGTGTTCCGTGAAGATGGTGCCTATTACTTCCATCTCTACTATGCTCACAAAGCTCAGCGTGCCCTCAATGTTGGTGGTGAGATAGTCTGCCGTGTTTGTGAGGGACGACCTAGGCTAAACAAAATTGTAGATCTAGTTGTGCACTTGAGTGACACTCATACCATGTTTGACCATGTACGAGTAAATGATGCCTACATCTGTAATTTTTGCTACAAAGCATTTGAGTCATGGACAGTGCTGAGTCTCCACTTTTTCATGGTACACAAAGCTACAAAGAGTCAAACATTGAGCTATGATTGCCCATACTGTGAGGGTGCATCTCCCTGGCATTCCCTAGAAGCCTTGCAGTACCACTTGGACAATGTGCATCCAGCCAGACACAGGAAGCATAAAGTCCCAGAGAATTCTCTGAGAAGCATTTACATGCCAGCCACTCACAATGATTCTGCCACAACACCAGCACCTGCTGTTAGCAAAAAGAGAAAGAAGGTCATGTCCAAAAGCAACAATCCAGAAGAGTTGCCCGTGAAAAAGAGGAAGAAGATAGGCAGGAAAAAGGCAGTCCCAGACAACATGAGAAGATTAGATGCAGATGAAACCCTTTACTGCATCTGCCAGTGTCCTTATGATGAGGTCTCAGACATGATAGGATGTGACAATCCATCCTGTCGCTATCAGTGGTTTCACTTTGAGTGTGTTGGGATCATGGCTGCACCAGAAGGGAATTGGTATTGTCCTGAGTGTACAACTACACTGAAAACTGTTCACAAACCACCAGTAGTGCAGCAACAGCAGCAACAGCAACAACAGCCACTGCAGGAGGAGCACCAACCACATGCTGATCTGTATGAGTATTACAGCAATTATGAAAATGACCAGCAACCTTCACCTGTGGTGACAGTGCAGCGGCAGCGTTCCTCCTCGTCTTCTTCATCTTCCTCCTCCTCATCCTCCTCCTCAAGTGACTCCTCTTCCTCCTCCTCAAGCAGTGATTCTAGCAGTGAAAACTAAATAGATATTGAATTAACTGCCAAGGTGTACTACTGGTCTCTCTGACATTAGATTCTGAACATTAATCAGTCAGAAAGATAGTGAGAGAGAGAGAAAAAAAAAAACTAATAGAGAAAGGGGAAAAAATCCACTGTCTAAACTTGTTAGTTAATGAGTGATTTACCTTTGCTTTCTTGTCATAATTTTGTTGTATTTCTCTTGCCTTATTACATAAATCCCCCTATCTGTCACTTTCTGTGGGGATTATCTCCTTCCTGAACTACAAAATTACTTGTTTATCATCTCTGTCCATCGTCCATGTAGGACTGGATAGAAATGCTTGCTTTGGTAGCAAGGCATTGCAACTAAAGTACAGTACCTGAGACCTAGAAGCAAAGTTGGTGGTCACTAGCTCCTCCATCAGTAGTTGCCACATTGGTGACCTCAGTGTGGGAGTGGTGTGTGAAGAAATTTTCTATGTGTACATACTTATTGTTATCATTTGTATTGTGATCCAGAAAGTAATTAAATTAAGATAAATCACTAATTATTCACTTCATTCAGATTTTATCAATCCTTTTTTAAATACCTCTGCAACATAAATGATGGTGAAAAGGGAGAGAAAAAAAAGGGAAAATGTGCCAAATTTGTATTTTCACTAGTAGGGCCATGGAAGAATATTACAGTAGCATACAAATACTATACTGTATTGTAACCAATTTCCCACCTTTTCTATATTTTAAAAATTGATATAGTTAACCCTGAAACAAGGAAATATCCCAGTCTCATGTACAGATCGCACTTATTCCAAAGGATTATTGTTATTATTGAATACTAATGCCATATGGGCTGAACTGGGCAACAGAGATATAAAGTAAATTCCTTATATCTCTGTCTTTTATTTCTGATGATGTAGCCACTTCATAATGAAAAAGTTGTTATTGATTTATTTGTAAACTTAGATCAATATTAGAGTACTACTGACCTGTGTAAATACTGTATTCATTCAAAAAGAGAGAATCCTATGTACAAAGTGTATTAGCGATTCATATATGTGATTTAATGTTCATATACTATAGCTAGGGATTGGACAGAAGAGAGTAAGATTCTATACATAATAATAATAACAATAATCATGATAATGATAAAAATAAAATCAGTCATCAGCTTTCAGCAGAGAAAGAAAAAGAACAAATACGGACAGTTCAAATATGCAATTTGTTACCAGGGAAACTTAAGCTGACTATGTTTAACTCAATTCTCATTGGTAATTGTGTATTCTGTTAGGAAGTATATGACAAGTTATTAATGACAAATTATTTGAAATAGGGAAGGTTTTAACTCAAATAACAAAAGTGGTACTCTTGAGAGTACAGAGACAAACAGCTTTTGAGGAGACTTTTTTAAGACAAGAACTTATGTAAGGTATGTTCATTATTTCATGTAGAATGATGCCTAGTTTACCAAAGCCTGGAATGGGTGTTTGTGTATGGCATAGCATAAGTGCAAAAGCAATTAAGTAGTCCAGATTTTTTTTTGTTTGCTCTGCATTTTGACTTGGTTTAACAGCATAATAATCTATTAAACCGTATTTTTTGTAAAGTATTGTTTTAATTCTCAACTTTTGTATTATACCTTTTTGTTCTGCATATGTCCTTGTTAAAAGTACCGATGTGTATGCTAAAATACTCAAACGTGTATCATCTGATACCTGATAGGTGAGTGTAAGTTGTTGTCATGTGGGGGAAGGCCTGGAAGTGTGCTGATGTTAAAGTAAAAACTTGCTTGGAAATGATAATTAAAAACAAGAATATATTTATTATTGATATATTGAAATATGTCTCACTATGCAATGTGTGCAGTTTGTTTACTAGTGTCTTTTGTGTTGGAACTTCTGGCTGCCTGTATAGTGATAATCCTCAGGATGCTTGTGCCTTTTATAATTTTTTTTAATTTTTTTTTCTTTTTTCTTAATAAAAGCCCTATAAGAGATGCACAAAGGTGCACACATGCACATGCACACGTAAATGTATGCATGCAGTAGTGCACATATACACTTGGACTTTCACTCTCACTTACATGTACTCACTCACACTCTCACTCACTCACTCTCTCTCTCTTTCTTACTCGTGTGTGAGTTAGAGAGTGAGAGTGAGTGAGTGTGAGAGTGAGTGTTGAGAGTGAGTGAGTGAGTGTGAGTGAGTGAGTGAGTGTGAGAGTGAAGTGAGTGAGTGGAGAGTGTGAGTGAGTGGTGAGATATGTGTGTGTGTGAGTGATGGTGTGAGTGAGTGGTGAGTGGTGATGTGGTGTGTGGTGTGTGTGTGGTGTGTGTGTGTGTGCGTGAGTGTGTGTGTGTGGTGTGTGAGTGAGTGAGTGAGTGAGTGAGAGTGAGTGAGTGAGTGAGTGAGTGAGTGAGTGAGTTGAGTGAGTGAGTGAGTGAGTGAGTGAGTGTGAGTGTGAGTGTGAGTGTGAGTGTGAGTGTGAGTGTGGTGTGTGTGTGTGTGAGAGAGTGAGAGTGAGAGTGAGAGTGTGAGTGTGAGAGAATGTGTGTTTGAATGAGATGGATAGATAGAGGTAGAGATAAAGATTGATAGACAGATAAAGGCAGTGAAACTGAGAGTGAATGAGTGGGTGTGATTGTATGTTTGTTAGTGATTATGATTGTGAGTGAGATAATTTGGATTTAGTTTTAGGTTTTATTACTCATTGACTATATACACAAATATTTGTGCCTAGTTTGTGACCCTTTGTGTATGGTATTCTGAATGAAGACAAGGTTCAATTGGATAAAATATTTATATAAGGAAACAGTTTTTAATTCACAGATATTTCCTAATAATGTTCAAGGGCAATAAAGCCAAGATAGGAAGATTCCTATACTGTCTCTCTCTGTTGCACATGCACATACGCAAGCATATGCATACAAACCAAGGCATGTACACTTTCTCTTTTTCTTTATAGGTCAGTGTATATAATGTAAAGGCTTAGGCACGCACAGTAATGCTTTCTTTCCTTTTATCTCTGTTTTCTGCACCTCACACATTCCAAAATGAGAGTTACTAAACAGGCAAGAAGGAAAAGGTTATATATGTCATGACTAAATATACTCTTCATCAAATTCATGACAAGAATGATATACAGATGATGCTTCCAAAGTACTTGAATAATCAGCCACTTTGTCAGACCAGTATGGATATATTTACTTCCTTTTAATAGATATCTGTTTGTATACTAGCTGTGTAAGCTTTACTTTTACTAGCTAAGTTAATGGAAAAGAAATTTAAAAAGTCTCCACAAGTAATGATCAACTACAAAAATACCCGGAAGAAATCTGAAGCTAAGTCCCTGTATTGAATATATATTTTTTTTTCTCTCTATGGGAGGATAATGAAGTATGTTTTTTTTTTTCTTTTTTTTCTTTTTTTTTTTTTTTAATATAAAGAGTACAACAATTGGATATGCATCTTGCTCACAGTTTTTAACCTTTTATATTGTCTAGTTATATATGTATGTATGTATGTATATATATATATATATATATATATATATATATATGTATATATCATATACATATAAAAAATACATATTATATAATAAATATAATACATGTTGTATAATTAATAAAATTTATTTTATACAATAAATATATATTATATTATATTATATAATAAATGTATATTATATAATAAATATATACAATATTATATAACAATAAATATATATTGTATAATGTAATATACATTATATAATATAATACACATTATATAAGATAATGTATATTATATAATGTAATTAATTGTATGTATATAGGTATATATACATAATTATAATTAATTATATTACATATATGTATATTATATAATACATGTATAAAAAACACACACACACACACACACACACACACACACACACACACACACACACACACACACACACACACACACACACACACACACACACACACACACACACACACACACACACACACACACACACACACACACACACACACACACACACACACACACACACACACACACTATTGTTTATATATATAATGCAGATTACAAAGTATTTTTTCCCTTTTCTCTATTATTGTGTACTCAAATGTTTAATAGATTTGATTTTAAACAAACATACAAAACAGACATTTGCATCTACAAGTGTATGGTTTTTCCCTACTGCTGAAAGTCTAGGGTAGCCGATTGTAGCAGAAGTCCTGTGGTACTTGGTTTTCCTACCAAATTTATTGATGTAGGTAAAGGAGTTGAAATGCTCTTGTAAAATTGAGTTATTTTATAGAAATTATTTGTTAAAAGATATATTTGCACTATTCTTATTCTGTACATAGTATTGTTGTTTGATAAGCAGCATCTGTTAAAGTGATTTTCCATGTCAATAAACAGTACAAGAGAATGTGTCATACAATATTGTTTATTGTAATGTAGCCTAACATATGAATATAGTTTTAGATCACTAAAACTATTTATTTATCCAAAATGTGTGATGAACCAAATAGGTCTCAAGAAAACTGATTGCTATATTTCTATTGCATGTACTCTGAGGTATGTTAACTTAAAAAATTATGCAGTATTTTCCTTTATATTTTATTGTTCATCATTGCTTTTTAAGCAAGTCATCCTTCTTGGTGAATGTGTCACTTAGGGTAACAAATTAATTCATAGTTAAATGATTAAGGAAAAAGTGGGACAGTATTCCACACTAATTAAATTTTTTTAGAATGGACTAAGTATTCAAAATTGAAAGGACAAAAATTATATAAAACCTTTATAATGAGAATTTGCTGAAAGAAAACATAAGTAGTTCCAAACTTTACTTCATTAGTATTATCTTTACTGAAGTAAATAATACATTAAAAAGAATCTTATTTCTTAAACAAATTGATTTTTTCATCTTGTGGGAAATGAAAGAAACTAGATTCTTCCAATTTAATTTACAACAGTTGAATACAACCAACACTACATAGCATTTCAGACCTTATTCTAATTGTCATCTTTATACCCTGACAAGTTGACAAGCTCTGAAGTTCAATTAATAGAGGAATTGCATTATCTATTGAGTTTTGTCTTCAAAAGTCTGCATTGACATCAAAACAAATATCCTGTGCATTTGGAAGACTTGGAAGAAAGAGGAAAGGGGAGTGGGAGAGAAGAAGAAGAAAGAAAAAAGTGAATTCTTCTATCTTAAGGCACTACTAAGTTACTTTAAAGAACGGAATTCACTGCAGACAACACAGATAAAAAAATAGTTACAATGTACTAGTAATAAAGGGCAATACAAAGATGAAGAGAATGTGCAATGAGATTTGAAAAGGAGGGAATACAACAGTCCTAAAAATACTGATGGAAATGAGCATATCGACTGAAATCCAAGCAACCACATGACATTGGACAATTATCATTATACGTATAAATCTGACTTGTAAGTTTGAAATTACTTGATAATTAAAAATTCTTTCTATAAACACTCAAAAAGTTCATTAAAAGGACCACAAATATTTTCTGCTTGTTTCCTAATGCTCCAAAAACTAAACTTTAAACACTTTAGTATAGCAATTACTTCCTACCCCTTAAGATTCTCTGTGCTGGGAACAAAACAACACTGACTACCAATAATGAATAGCCATTTGCCAATATTATGAGCAGAGTTTATTAATAAATGTAGAGACAGTATAAAAAAAAATGTAACGGATAATTCAACATTACTTCAAATTCTAATGAAGATATCAAATCCACAAAGTCAGTAATACCTATTGTTAAATTATTTATTCTCATTTATACCTTTCCTGCACTGATATACCTTTGTAGTGTCTATATGCAGCTTACAGTACTCGTCACAAACATTAAAACAACTTTTCCTCTGTTACTCTCAACTGTTTGTTCAAAACACCGACCCAGAAGTCATGTGTATACCTACTACCAAGGACAGTTATAAAACCATTTTTAAAAATTCCTATGGGTTCAACAGTTTTCAGTCAATAAATTTTCCTAAATGCATAGAAATCAGATGAAGAGAGACACAAGAAAGTAGAGGAGAGGAGATAAAACAGCAGGTTAGCCATGGGTGAGGGAGGCAGAGGGTAGCAATGTGGGGGGGGGGAGGGAGGGAGGAGGGAAGGAAGAGAGGAGAGGGAGGAGGGGAAGGAAGAGAGGAGAGGGAGGGGGAAGGAAGAGAGGAGAGGGAGAGGGGAAGGAAGAGAGGGAGGGAGGGAGGGAGGGAGGAGAGAGGAGGTGAGAGGAGAGGAGAGAGAGGGAGAGAGAGGAGAGAGAGAGAGAGAGAGAGAGAGAGAGAGAGAGAGAGAGAGAGAGAGAGAGAGAGAGAGAGAGAGAGAGAGAGAGAGAGATATGCAATGGAATACCTTTAAAAAAATTACTACTTTGCACTTTGTCAGGCATACATGTCAGACAGTATAGTAACAAGGCGGTTATGAGACCCTGTGTCCAGCAACTGTTCTTGCAGCTGTCCAACAAGCAAGGGTTCCCTTGATCGCACAACACGGAAGAAAAGTTGCACCTCATGTGCATGACATTCATTAAGAGCTGTCAGAACTGCTCCTAAGTCTGGGCAGCATTTTATTACTCTGACACAATAATCTGATAAACTATCTCTCAGACTGTGAAGCTTAGCCCTTCTGTCCTCACCGCTTACCGCATTCTCCTCAGCTTTGTCATCAGCTGTGAAGACATCATCCCCACCTACAGCTGCACAGCTAGGACCAGCTCCTGGAATAGCTGCAGCCATGGCTCCACTTTTTCCCCCTGAAGGTCTTGCTTGTCTAATGGGTCCTGGGGATCCACTGCTGCCGTGTCTGTCCCCCTCCTGGCTCACCTTCCGTACACTCAAGTGTGCCTGCTTATCACCCACACGTACTGGTTCTCCTTTCTGGTTCTCGTGGTCAGCTAGGTCTGTCTCCATTTTGTCCTCTTGTGATGTTCTGCTTCTTCTGCTTCTACTTCTGCTAATGCGCTTTCGTCTAACCTTGGTGCTTTGACTAACAATTTCACTTTGATCACTTGTAGAATCTTGTGAAGTCTGGAGACCCATAATTCATTAAGATGAGATAAATTTGATTTAAAGAAATTGTTATCCAAGGGGGGAAAGAAACGAAAAAAAAAAAAAAAAATGACAATGGCAATTCATTATGAAACAAAACAACTTGAAGTTTGAAAAAACAAAATAAAGGACCAACAAACTGAAGAAACATATGAGTCTTACAAAATATTCCAGAGTAAAAGATATAAATGAGCCACAGAAATACCTCTGTTTATCACTTGGAAGCACTTTACCTGTGAGAGTAAAGTCTAAAAGGTGATTATCAAAGACTTGGTAACTTCATCCTGCTTACTGCTCACATACTAGGAATAGAAATGCCCTTTCCTTCTCTTCACTCCTCCACATCATTTAATTCAATAAAAACAATTCTCCTAAGGCACGGATCATTCAACTAAATCCACTAATTAATAATAGCTTCGCCCTTTCCACTTTCAAGATCATATTTTGTATCATTTTGACACATTTTTTGCTAACACCTTTTTAAAAGATAATTTTGAGCATCATGAAAAAGTGTCCTCCCATTCATCATGTAAAATACATGCTTGGATGTAAAAAAAATATATTCCTGGCTTAAATTTTTTTTTATATTTTCTTCAACTTCTCAAAAAAGGTAATAACTGATAAATGCTGTATATCTGAGCATTAGTAATTTATAAATAGATAATCTGAAATCAAAAGTTGTAAGGAAGTCTAAAACAAATAAATAAAGATGGCTGTATATGGATGGACGGACAGACGGACGAACAGATAGACAGACACACACACAGACACACATAAAGAATATATATATACACATATCTGCCTATCTACCAACCTATCTATCTATCTATCTATGTATCTATCTATCTACACACACACACACACACACACACACACACACACACACACACACACACACACACACACACACACACACACACACACACACACACACACACACACACACACACACACACACACACACACACACCACTCACTCACTCAGTCTGCTTAAAGATGTAAATGTCTGCAAAAATATCTTAAATCAATAATTTTCTTTAAACAATAATAGCTGACATAAGTTACAAATCTCTAAATTGACAAACCTTCACAAATTTGAAGAAACATCAAATAAAAGTTAATTCCTTCTGTTTATTTGGATTTAATAACAATTTACAAATGCCAAAACAACTAGGGAATATTTACATATGACTACCCTGTAATGCAAAATTTTATTAGATTGGGGAAAGACATGTGCTTGTGGTCTGATCAAAAGAAAGAAAAAGTAAATTATGAAAGAAAAGTAAGAAAAAGAAAGAATATTCATAAATTGTAGTGGACGAATAGAGGAAAAAGAAAAAAGCCTAAATGAGCTCAGACATTATTTATTAATCATCTATTTAGCTATATATCCATTTATCTCACTCTCTCTCTATATATATATATATATTTTTTTTTTTCTTATATTGTGGTATTAGAACTTAAAAGTCTGGTTTACTTTATACAAGGTAAGCTCAGTGTGAACACAATTGGATAACTAACTATTATATAAAACAAGTGCAGTTGGTACCTTATTACAACTTTCTATTTCATTCGTTATCTTATTATATGAGTATGTTTGAGCATTACTATTTGCCGGGATCATACAAGGCTTTTAAAAAATTGGCAGGTATTTTTCCTGCGACTTTTTCATTATCACTGATACGTAGTGTCTCCTAATATATCAGGCACTCTTTGGGAAGTTTCCTCCAGCCATAAACA
>NC_051411.1:27174058-27179058 GCF_015228065.2 Penaeus monodon
GGTGCAAGTCAACCAAGGTCAGTTAACTGCAACAAAATCTGATCAACTTAGATATTTGAGGAGGAGCTTCAGATTTATCAAATGCCTGTATAAAATCACCATGTGCTGAAAATACCACACAGCATATACAAACATGATCATCACCAAAAACTTCATTCTAACAACAAGAGAACATTTACATAAGCAACAATTAACCCCCATTCTACTCACCACTCAGACTGTTCTTCAGGATGAAGATAAGTGCCACCTTCATTGCTTCCTGACCCTTAAGTGCCAACACCAGTGGGCATTTGGAGCGGTCCTCTGGCTTCACACGGTGAGTCACATGCCAGAGCAGTAGTTGCAAGAGCCTCAGACACTCCACCAGTGTTGGCACATCATCCGTGGACTGCAATAAGTTCAAGCAGGAGGACAGGAGGGCTCTGTGTTCGATGACTTTCTCGCAACCCTCAGCCTGGCAGCATATATTGGCCACAACACCCACTACCACTTCCTGGGATGATTATAAGGAATTGTTTATCAATATCATATATGGTAAGGACCTGATGTTTACAGAAAAATTTACCATTACCATTGATGAAGATGCTATGAATACTGCAGTAGTATTATGAGACTTGGATCTCACCCTGCAATTAATGATTTCATCTCTGGTCAGACTTTATCCTATATTTGCTTTTATTACTGAATTGGTACTAGAACTATAGTTTCCACCATCAATACTCTTAGTTTTATTTCTGCTTCATAGGGTTGAACTCTTGGCATCTTCTGACAGTCTGAAATCTACCAGGCTTAACTGCTTTTCCCAACCAGTACCCAATCAGTAACCCCCCCCCCCCCCAAGATAAGCCAAACAAATTTTCTTTAAGTTATTGACATGGAGAGAATGTAATGAATATAGAGAGATTTATAGTCCAAAGACAGGTGCTGAGCAGATATACTGGTCTAGGAAATTCCACTTTTCTCCATATGGACCTTATGTGAAGTTAAAGTATAAAATGTAAGGTTTATACAAGACTGAATGTCATTTCGTTATCAATGTATCAATGACACCAGGATGAGGGAGACAATAAAGCACCAGCTAAAAGATGAGAAAGTGAAAGAGTGGAACTGAGAGAGAGAAAGAAAGAGATAAAAAACAAGAAAAAAAAGAAAAAGAAGTGTGAAAATGAGTCATACAGAAAGAGAGGGAGTGTTTGAGAGAGAGAGAGAGAGAGAGAGAGAGAGAGAGAGAGAGAGAGAGAGAGAGAGAGAGAGAGAGAGAGAGAGAGAGAGAGAGAGAGAGAGAGAGAGGAGAGAGAGAGAGAGAGAGAGAGAAATATACAAAATACACCAAAGCTCTCTGACTAACTGTGAGCCTAGGCGCCCGTGAGAGTGTGATAATGTCCGTTGCCAGATGCAGGATATCGAAAGCCCCGAACTCCAGGAGATGCAAGACTACATCCTTCTCTGCCGTCATGTCCCACAGCTGGCATGCTGCATTCTCCACATCCTCTGCCAACTCTACAATACCAGCCTTGGATGGTATGGAGGTGGCGCTTAGTCCCTCTGCCTGGATGTGGGAAATTAAGTGTCAGTGAGGTTGTCTCTATATTATCTTTTAAGCTTTAAGTTTATGAAAGTGTAAAGTCTAATTTGTTTCAGATATCTGTGTTTCTGGATGTGAATGGGATTCCTATCAAGTGTTTTCCTTTTCTTTGGTTCTGTTCTAATAGTATAAAGATAATATAAAACTGATTTCTTTGGTTATTTTTGACAAACATAATTTGGAATATATTTATCTAGCTATACAGAAAATATAACATCTGTGTACTGTACATGTACACACTCCTATAATACATCTTGGTATTATCAGCAAATGGATTAACACAAATTACATATGAAAACAAGTAGCAATTCCTTAAGTACACATTTTTACAATAATTATTTTTTCTTGACCAGCTCATTACTATGGTCCACCAGAGGTTAGTCATGCATGAGAAAAAATAACTTATGTCAGCTTGTACCACTATGGGGAAAAAGAAATATAGAAAAAAAAATCTTTAAAACTATATTTTATACTTTTAATCTTAATCTCGTATTCTTTTTTCTGTCCCTCTCTTTCCCTCTGTTTCATCATCTGTTCCCCTGTTTCTATGCTATTATCTGTTCCTCTAATTCTGTTGTCATTAGACTACCCATCCTTTGTTTTTATTATCATTACTTGTCTATGTTGTTATGATATAGACTTATTTCTATTTCAATTACCTGTCTACCTGTTTTACTGTCAAACTATTGCCTCTGTCTCTGATGTCCTTACCTGTCCATCTGATTCTTTCATTTCAATTAGATCTCCTTCTCCACCTTCCACCTTTTTGCCGTTTTCCTCTGCTGGCCCATCATCAGCGCCCAAGTATTCAGGCAAAGCCTAAAGTGGAGGAAAATTACTTACTTAATATCAGTATTACAATACATAAGAAAAACAAAAGAAGTACCAGAAGTATAGAGATTTTGTCAAAGAAACCGGCAAAATCTCTCTACTTGTCTGTGTTAGCATGATGTACCTACAGCTATGCAAATGTTACCAATCCCATTATTTTCTGATTCTTGCAACAAGGTCTCTTACCTTAGTAATGGTCAAAAGTGTATTCAGGACCCAGCGTTGTGTGTAAGCAGTGTCCCCTATGGCATCTCCCCTCAACACAGCCGACTCTGCCTCTCCTAGCTCTGAGGGCGGTGGGGGGTTCACTAAACTCTGCAGAAAAAGAATGGATGGACTAAGATGCTTGGAAATGTGCTTTATTGGAGAGCTATTCTTTGGATGATCAAATTTCTTATCTGAAAAAGGCAAGGCAGACAGGGAGTAGGGAGACAGAGAGAAAGGATGAGAAGAGAAGAGAAGAGAAAAAAGAACACAAAAACAGGAAAAAAGAGAGTAAGAGAGAAAGAGAGAGAGAGAGAGAGAGAGAGAGAGAGAGAGAGAGAGAGAGAGAGAGAGAGAGAGAGAGAGAGAGAGAGAGAGAGAGAGAGAGAGAGAAAGAGAAAGAGAAAGAGAGAGAGAGAGAGAGAGAGAGAAGAGAAAGAGAAAAAGAAAGGGAGAGAGAAAGAGAAAGGGAGAGAGAAAAAGAAAGGGAGAGAGCAAGAGAAGGGGAGAGAGAAAGAGAAAGGGAGAGAAAGGGAAAGGCAGAGAGAGAGAGAGAGAAAGAAAGAGTGAGAGAGAAGTATTTGGGAGAAAGGAAGCAAGAAAAGGGGTGCTAACCTCCAAAGAATTGCTTTTACTCCGAGATTTGTCACCCCCATCATCTAACAGCAAAGTATGTGTTTCTTCTAATCGATTAATTTCCTTGTTTTCAACAGTGGGACAATGCTCTCCTGGCCCTGGTGACTCATGCGGACTCTTGTAGTTGACAAGTGCAATGTCTGGGGAGGAGTCCATCTTGAGTTCTGGAATAAAGAGAACATTAATACAAATACTGATTAATACTACCATAGGGCAGTTCTGTTTACTGCACTACTCCAAACTGCCTAATTAGTAGCTCATGTTCAGGAAATAATATGCCTGGTAAATAGATCATTACCAAAATCTAAATTTCAAGTTTATTTCATTTTATTTTTAAAGGATAATTTTTGAGTTTCACACAGCCATCCTATCTTACAATAATTATTACTAATTTCAATTATCAACACTGTAATATGTGTGAATCTCTGGTTATTTTCCATCACAAATGATATAAATGAAAGTAATGGTATTGTTAATGAAGTGAACGCACCCCTCTGAGACAAAGTCCTTACTACTCCAGCCACAAACATTGCTGTATGAACCCAAAACCTTCCCAACCTGGGGTCTTCGGCCCCAGACCCCCAGCCGATCACCATATTTCCCTATAGGGGGCTTCCCACCACCCCCTCCCAATTGCTGTGGATTTATTCTCTGTGGGGCATTTGTTGCAATCTATTTTCTTCATCTCTGACACTATATTTTACCTACATAGATTATTTTATACATTAGTATGTGTATTTTTTCTCTTTGACTATTTTCTGTAAAGGTATACCCAAGTCTTATGTGTTGCATAACTTTCTTATTATCAACTTGTGAAGGTAATACCACAGATGAAAAGTGTGTTATTTTTGGTCATTATGTTTATTACAGGAAAATTCTACCTTGTATTACATGGCTGTGGGAACTGAAACTATACCATTTTAGTTGGTACATTAAAAAGACATAAATCCCTACCAAACCATTACCCTTAGAATATAATTTTGAATTGGAAAGGAAGTAAGAGATGTGTTTTACTGTTGATACAAAACATTATGTAAAAAAATTATTAGAACTTGGATAAGGGATATCCCTCTTGAAAAAAAAGGGGGAGGGGGATGAAACCCGTCACAAGGTTATCATATTCCAGTGTAGTAAATGTCATACGAAAAGTGTCCAGTTTATGTCAGAAGGAAACAATTTATAACTCATTGCTTGTGTTGTTCATTTATCATATACAGCTAAAAAATATGTTTATTAGAACATTAAAATCTCATGAATATACTTCATGTTAAGCCAATATATGTGGAAACAATATATAACATATTAATCATACTATAATAACAAATATAGATTTTCTAATACCATATGTAAACCACTTCATTCTGTGAATAGTAATCTTACTCTCTCTCTCTCTCTCTCTCTCTCTCTCTCTCTCTCTCTCTCTCTCTCTCTCTCTCGGTATCTCTCTCTCTCTCTCTCTCTCTCTCTCTCTCTTCATTAATGTTATGAAAGACTACCATATAACAATTCAAGAGAATTATCATGAATTGTCACTTTTTTTTTCTCTTTTTCACTGAATAAACAAGAAAGCAATATTTGTATCATATAAAGACAATTACCTTCTACAACCGAAAAATACAAATAAAAATGAAAGACGTGCGAGCAAAGTCCATAAGTTTGTTAATCCTACATTTATTCTTATGTAAATAATATTCCTACACTCTATACAAATAAACTGTTAAGAGAGAGAGAAAAAAAGTGAATT
>NC_051411.1:27231558-27234058 GCF_015228065.2 Penaeus monodon
AAAGACGATAACCCTGACTGACTCCTATGTTGGTATTGTATGTTTGTGTGCTAGATGTATTATGGACGCCCAATTGAAAGGTTGTGTAATTTTCACCAATATCTATATAGCCGCTCATTGGCATTACATGATAGTAGAAAGAAGGAATTACAACGAACATGCTTGTAGATAGATCAGCAAAGGCCAGTGAGGTGCGGAGGATGCTAGATTCCTCATCTCTGCTGTTGTTTCTCAACAACACTATTATCACCAGGATGTTCCCGAGTGTCCCAGTGATTCCAATGCATGCAACTACAGTTGCCAGACTCACCTCGCTAACACGACACCAGAATGGCAGGTAATCCCAGTATCTGTTGAGACCTCTTTCTTCAGGGATGCCATTCCACACGACAAAATGCAACGGAAAACAACAGGGAAAGAACAGGTTGATCATCGAAATCAACCCTTTATCATCTCCAGAGGGAAAGGAAGTAGCAAATTCATTATGCATATAGAGGTAACTGCAGTTTTTAGTTATAAAGCCCCAGTTCACCTTTAATACCTGGACTTCCATATCATTTACATTTTGCACAATGACTCTAAACATCCCTTTACACACGAGTTTCAAACAGTGGCGATCATCTCTTAATATAGCCTTGACTTGAAATATTTCAAAAAATTTGTCTAAAACTGAAGGTCGCTTACATGTTTGAGGATTCAGAAACACAACCTTGTCTGGAAGGCACAAGGTTCCGTGCAGGATATCTGTGCAAAATGTAGACCTTCTAAACAATGGAAGGCAGACATCTAAAAGACGTTTTTGGGAGAAAATCTTCAACAACATTGATTTTCTTGGCTGATATATGATAGGGGCAGGAACGGCCATTTCACCATAAACTTCTCTGTACCTATTAAAGCATAATGGCATTGCCCCTTGTATTCTGAAACTTGTATAAAAGGTAGGATCGGTACACAATCTCTGTTTAAACATAAATTGCTTGAAAGAGGAATTAGCAGGCAGTTTTGCAATTGAACACAGAATATCCTTGAATGACTGCTTATCATAGGACTTATTGACCTCAGTGGACAGATGACTGGCTTGTAAGTTACTAATTAATGGCTCCATGCGAGTGTTGAACCATGGTTTCTTGTTTGACACCGATACTCCAAGATCATACCGTTGTCTCGCAGCAGATGCACCACGTTCCGTCTTGTTCCTCTGTGTCAGCTCTGCACCCAAACAAGCGGGAACCAAAACCGCTGCCACGATGTAGAAAAGAGAACATGCCAGCCAGCCTGTCATTCCTACCAGCCTGTGGATTATGCAAAGGATAAAAGTCACTGTATTAAAAATGATAATAATGTTGATAATATTGATGGTGATGATTTCAAAAACAATAATGACTATAATGATGATAATAAAAAGATAACAATGATAATAATGTTAATAACAATAATAAAGATGATGATACCGATAACAAAAATAACTATAAAGATGGTAATAAAAGTATAACAAGAATAATGATAAGTATAATATTATATATATATATATATATATATATATATATATATATATATGTACATATATATATATATATATATATATATATATATATATATATATATATATATATATATATATATATATATATATATATATATTATATATATATATATATATATATATATATATATATATATATATTCTTCTTTTAACGGTAGGTTCATGTCTGAGCCGCCGTGGTCACAGCATGATACTCAATTGTAGTTTTCATGTTGTGATGCTCTTGGAGTGAGTACGTGGTAGGGTCCCCAGTTCCTTTCCACGGAGAGTGCCGGTGGTACCTATTTAGGTAATCATTCTCTCTATTTATCCGGGCTTGGGACCAGCACTCGACTTGGGCTGGCTTTTGGCCACCCAGTGGCTAGGTAGGCAATCAAGGTGAAGTTCTTTGCCCAAGGGAACAACGTGGTGGTCGGTGACTTGAACCCTCGAATTCAGATTGCCGTCGTCACAGTCTTGAGTCCGACGCTCCAACCATTCGGCCACCGCGGCCTTGACGATCATGGGCTTCCATGATTTTTTCTTAGCAATTTAGAGCGGTGGTTTGCCATTGCCTTCCGCCCGGTGTTTTTTTTTTATCGAGTCACCATCTCTACCCGGCACTGACTTGAGCTGGCTTGGCCACCCAGTGGCTAGGTAGGCAATCGAGGTGAAGTTTCTTGCCCAAGGGAAACAGCGCGCCGGCCGGTGACTCGAACCCTCGAACTCAGATTGCCGTCGTGACAGTCTCGAGTCCGACGCTCTAACCATTCGGCCACCGCGGCCCCCATATATATATATATATATATATATATATATATATATATATATATATATATATATATATATATATATATAATTTTTTTTTTTTTCGTGTCTTCAACGATGCGGTGTTTGACGAACTACTTGGCGCCATGTTGACATCATGTAATTAACTAGGTCTTTATACAGGGGTGGCTGACCAATGATCCTTCCCCT
>NC_051411.1:27236558-27239058 GCF_015228065.2 Penaeus monodon
AAAAATGATTCCCTGAAAATTTCTCCCCGGGGGAAAGATCCTGTCACCACCCCGGTAATAAGCCAGTCAATTGCTGTTTGTCAACAGGGCCCCGAAATTTAGTTTCGTCAAACCCCCGGGCTCGTTGAGACAAAAAAAAAAAATTATTTTTATTTAATTATTTTTATATATAGTATATATAATATAACTATATATATATAATTTATATTTGGGGGCCCCGCGGTGGCCGAAGGGTTTTAGAGCGTGGGACTCGAGACTGTCACGAGGGCAATCTGGGGTTCGGGGGGTTCGGTCCCCCGGCCGGCCCCTTTTTCCCCTTTGGGCAAAAATTCACCTCGTTTGGGCCCCCCCCCCCCCTCCCCCCCCGCCACTGGGTGGCCAAGCCCCCTAAAGTCGTGCCGGGAAAGGGGTTTCCCTCGAAAAAAAAAACCCCCGGGGGGAAGGAAATGGAAAACCACCGTGATAAATTGCAAAAAAAAACCCTTGGAACCCCATGTCGCCCAAGGCCGCGGGGGCCCAAATTTTTTTGGGAGCGCCCGGGCCCTCAAACTGGAGGGAGGCTATCTGAATTCGAGGGTTCAAGTCCCCGGGCCCCACTTTGTTCCCTTTGGGCAAAAAAACTTCCCCCTTGTTTGCCTACCTAGCCACTGGGGGGCCCAAAAGGGCCCACCCAATCGAGGGGCGGGCCCCAAGCCCGGTAAAAAAGAGAAATAAATTCCCTAAATAGGTCCCCCCGGGCACCCCCTCCGTGGGGGGGAACGGGGGCCCCTACCCGTTACTCACCCAAGAGCATCAAAACATGAAATAAATTAAAGTTCATGCTGTGCCCAAAGGCGGCTCAGACTAAACCAAACCGTTAAAAGAAGAATAATATATATATAAAATATATATAAAATATAAAATATATTTATAAAATCTAAAATTTTATATATATTATTAGATATATATATAATATATAAAATATTATATAATAAATATATATTGTGTGTGTGTGTTTTGTGTTTTGGTTGTGTTGTGTGGGGTAGGGCATATATACCATGATATTTATTTTTTATTTTATTAATATATATAATATTATAATTTATTTTTATATATTTATATGTTGTTATATAATGTCCATATATTATATTATCTATATATATTTTTAAAATTTTATATAGATTTATTTTCCTTTTTCTTATAAATTTTTCTTTTTATACTTTTATTCCCCTCTTTATAGTTTTTTTTTTATCGTACCCTCATCTTTATTATTTTTTTTTAACATTATTATCTTTTTTACTTTTTTTTATCATCTTATATCTTATTGTTTTTAAAACCCCTCCCATCATTTTATCACCTTTATTATCATTTTTTAATACAGTGTTTTTAAACCCCTTTGAAATAACCCACGGCTGGTAGGAAAAAACAGGTTGGCTGGAAATTTTTCCTTTTCTACATCGTGGCAGGGGTTTTTGGGTTTTCCCCCGTTTGGGTTTGGGGGGGCAAGCTGACACGGGGAAAAAAGACGGAACGTGGTCATCTCCCTGCGAGACAACGGTATGATCCTTGGGGTTCGGTGTCAAACAAAAAACCATGGTTCAACACTCGCATGGAGCCATTTTAGGTTAAATTACAGGGCCCGTCTCTATCCCTGGGCAAAAAGTCCTATGTTAAACAGTCCCTTTAAGGGTTTCCCGTGTTCATTGCCCAAAATGCCTCTAATTCCTCTTTCAAACAATTTATGTTTAAACAGGATTGTGTTCCGATCCTACCTTTTAAAACCCTTTTTAATCCGGGGCAAAGCCCCTTTTTGCCTTTTAAAAAGGTACAGAGAATTTTTTGGTGAAATGGCCCTTCCTGCCCCTCCTTAAAATTTTCCCAAAAAAATCAATTTTTTTTTTGAGTTTTTCTTCCCCAAAAACGTCCCTTTTTGTGTCCCGCCCTTTCCCTTGGGTTTTGAAGGTCTAAATTTTTACAGATTCCTCCCCGGAACCTTGTGCCTTCCAGACAAGGGTTTTGTTTCGATCCTAAACAAAGTAAACGACCTTTTTTTTTAAACCCAAAATTTTTTTAAATATTTCAATCGGGTATATTAAGAGATGATCCCACCCGTTTGAAACTCGTGTGTAAAAGGGGGGTTTAAAGTCATTGTGCAAAATTTTTAAAAGATTGGGGTCCAGTTTTTAAGGTGAACGGGGCTTTTAACTTTAAAAATGCGGGTTTCCTCTATATGTAAAGAAATTTTTTCTACTTCCTTTCCCTCTGGAGATTATAAAGGGTTTTATTTTTGATGACAACCCCGTTCTTTTCCCCGTTGTTTTCCGTTTCATTTTGTCCCCTGTGGGAAAGGCATCCCTGAAAAAAGAGGTCTAACAGATAATGGGGTTACCCGCCATTCGGTGTCGTGTTAGGGGGTGGTCCCGGCAACTGTAATTTGCATGCATTGGTCACTGGGACACCCCGGGGGAAAATCCTGGGGGTAATGTTTGTTGGGAAAAAACACAGGATGAGGAATCTACTC
>NC_051411.1:27245242-27250242 GCF_015228065.2 Penaeus monodon
TGCCTGCAGCTTTCCCTTCAGCTTGGAAATCGCCATCCTAACCTCAGTTAGGGTAGGAGGTTCCTCGCTGATGAGACATCGCTTGCATCCAAGCTAACTGTTGGAGGGTCTACCTGGTACAACTGTTCAAAATACTCAGCCCAACATTCACGAACCCCAACATGATCTGAGATGATCCATCCTTCCACTGATCAGACTGCAGTCATCTGTGAGGAGGGCTTAGAGTTCAGTTTTCTCAGGGCTTGGTAGGCAGGGCGAAGGTCATTTACCAAGAAATGGCCTTCGACCTCCTCAGCAAGATTCCTGATGAACTGTTCCTTGTCCCCTTCTCAGCAGTGTCCGAGCCCTAAGCACCATGGAACGACACAAGACTTGATTCCCATTCAGCCGAGCCTTGCGACATGCTTCAGTGGCCTCTAATGTCTCCAGGGAGATTGAATTCTGCCTTGCCCTCGGGCATAAGCCAATGGACTCCTGAGCTCCTTCGAGTGTTATGCACTTGAAGAGCTCCCACAGAGCAACTGGGTCCGTCAGGTTGTTGAGTTCTGTGAATCGGTCAGGACTACCATGGTGAACCCAAGGGCACACTCCTCCTCCCTTAGTCTGTCCAGGTGAAACACCTTAGGGTGGCCACTGCAGGGACGGTTTTGAAGTGGACCCGCAGGGTAGCCACAACCAGCCTATGGTCAGTGCCACAGAACTCGGCACTCCGGTAACCCTGCAGTTTGGAGGATATCCCATCGCGTGCTAACAAGAATGTGGTTGATCTCCTGGGCCACTACCTGTACCCGCATCGTACCAAGTCAATCGATGCGGGTGGAGCACTTGGTACCAGGAGCCAGAGATCCTCATTTCTGGACTAAGCAAAGTCCCGGAGAAGGAGGGCATATCGTGCGGGATCAGCCCCGAGCCATGGGGGGCCGCAAGAAGCTTGTAGCCAGCTCTGGTCACGGACGGATACCGCATCGAAGTCCCAGAAACAATGCGAATATCTTCGCCGGGGGCAAGCCGTCTGCCACAAGATGCGAGTTTGGCATAGAACGCCTCTTTCACCATCAATTTTATTATACATCGGTAGGAGCGTAGACAGCAATAAGAGAATGAAGCCAAAAGCATGCTTCAAGTCTCAATGCCATAATACGACTCATCAAACCGGGTCCCTCAGCTACCGAGGGCTGAAGTCGGCTGAGTATGGTCATGGTACAACCTGGAGGTGGGACCATCACCGCGATCAACCCGTTAGTAGGTGTAACCACCCTACCCAAAGCAGCCTGAAGATTAAGCTTCGGGTGGTCACTCCAGGTGCACGCCACCTCTGCAGCCCCCGCCGCCACAGCCCCAATAAAGGGGGTCGGGCAGGCTGTGGACCGCACATCCACTGTTGGGGTCCCGAGGCTTGCCCACAAGCTTCATGGTGGGTCGCGCCGGCCGGGGCGCAGCAGGACGAGTTTACTCTCGTTCCAATCCTGACACCCCGACATTTGCCCTCCCAGCGGGACCAGAGCCGCCTTACTTGCTGGGTGTAGAGGGACAACACCCTTCCCCCAGCATTTCCATTTATCATTGACGTTGCCAGTGGTGGTCTGTTGCGGGGGAGGAGGACTGGCTAAGGCCCCCTCCCCTCAGCAGCCCATTACCCCAGGGTGGCTAGGGGGCAGGAGGTGGTAGGAGCCAGAGCGTGTCCACACGCCGGTGGGCCCATAGCTCCGTACCTTTGGGCCTCCTGCTTGACCGAGATCCCACTCAGTTATAGCTGGGGACCGCAAGGGCCAGTACCCCATGGGTGGCACGAGGATGGCACTGCAAGAAGTCTTGATGAGGGAGAGGCTTTGGACCTGGCAGGGGAGATATGCAAAAGTTGCTCCTTTTTCGCACTGAGCTAGCCAGGGGTGGAAGGCCTTTTTTTGGCAAGCGAGAAAGGCATGCATATATATATATAGAGATATATTATATATATATCATATACTATAATATATATATATATATAAATGACAGATATATATATATCTATATATATATATATATATATATATATATATATATATATATATATAGTATTACAAACAACACATATTAATATATGCATACAACACAAACACAACACACACACACACACACACACACACACACCACACATATATATATATATATATATAGATATATAGTATAAATATTAACACATAGATATATTATATATATTATATATATAGATATATATATAGCATATTAGATAATTATTACATCTATTATAAATATAGATAACATAGATATAAACATAATATACACACCATATACACAATATGGTGTGTATTATACTATATAGTATAGATATACATATAAACACACACACACTACTCAGATCGCTAGATATGATATGATCGATTAGAAATATATATATATATAGAGATAGTATATGAGATGATATGTAGAGATATAGATAGCTATAGACAGAGATAATATATACATAGAGAGAGATATGACATAGTATATATGATATATATATGATATAGAGAGATATATATATAATAGATTATATGAGTAGATATAAGTGATAACGATGTATATATATACAGATATGTATATATATAGATATAGATATATATATATAGATATATATGATATATATATAGATAGAGGATAATATAGATATATATATATACACCCACACAAAAACACTATGTATATATATGTGTGTGTGTTATATAAAAATATACAAAGATACAGAGATACCAGAGCTATATATTTAGATAGAGATATTCAGTATAGATATATAGAATAGAATGTGATAGGTATATGGTATATATATATATATATATAGAGATATATAGATATAGATAGATATATAGACATATATACCTATGATACATAGATACATACTACATATATATAGACATATATATGCATATATATATAGATATCTAGATATATGTATAGCGGTGAGATTATCTAGACATACACTACATACATAATACATACATACCTACATACCACACACACACACACACACACACACACACACACACACACACACACACACATCACACACATATAATATATATATATACTATATATATATTCTTATATATATTATATATAGTGTGTGTGTGTGTGTGTGTGTGTGGTGTGTGTGTGTGTGTGGTGTGTGGTGTGGTGTGGGTCGGTGTGTTGTTTGTGTGTGTTTGGGGATATTATATATATAAATATTATTATAAATATATACAATATGTTTAAACGATAAATAATTATATAATATATATATAATATATATTATATATAAAAATTTTATATATATATATATATATAGACTATACACAACACACACACACACACACAATAAAATTATTATATTATATATATATATTATATATATTAAAATATTTTAAAATATTTTATATATTCATAAATTTTATATATTTAATTTTAATAATATATAATACATAAAAAGTATGTTATTGTGTATATAATGCATTATATATATATATATATATAAATTTTAAAAATATATATATAATAATATATATTAAAAATATAATTAATAAAAAAAAAAAAAAAAAAACAACACACAACCCAAAAAAAAACACACCACCCCCCCACCCCAAAAACACAAAACCACAACTAATTATCATATAAAAAAAGATTACTATAGTATATTTAAAAATATATAATATATATACATATAATATATAATATATTTAAATATAAATAAAATATTATAGATTAAAAAAAAATATTAATATATAAAATATTAAATAATAATATAAAAAATATTATGTAATATACAAATAAATCAACACACACAAACTACACACACAACACACACACACCAATACACACACACACACACACACACACAACCCCAAAAACACCACCACCACACACACAACCCAAATAATAAAATAAATAATTAATATTTAAAAAAATAAATATAAAAAATAAAAATCACAACAAACACATGTATATATATGTGTGTGTGTTATATACAAAAATTTCAAATATACATATATAATATATAATATATTAAAATAATAAAATTAATAATTATATATAAACAATTAAAATACATTTTAAAATTTATATAAATTATATTTTTATATATATATATATATTTATAATAAAATTTATATATCATCCATTACATCAACATCTACATACATCCCCAAAACCCCACACCCACACACACACCCCCCACACAAAACACACAAACACAACACACACATATATATATATATAAATTTATAATATTTTAATTATATGTGTGTGTGTGTGTGTGGTGTGTTTGGTGTGTGTGGTGTGTTGGGGTGTGTGGGTGGTGTGTGTGTGTTTTGTGTGGTTGTGTGTATATTATATATTATATATAATAAATATATATATAATTAAAATAACAAAATTTGTATTACATATATAATTATATATATAATATTTTATATAAATAAACTTAAAATATAATTTTTAATTAATTTATTATTATATTAAAATTTAAAATGCTATAATACACAAACACACACAACACCTATTATTAATATATAATTTTATATTATATATATAATAAAATTTTTTATATTATTTTTTATATTTTTATTAATAATTTATTGTATATTATATTTTATATAAGATGTTGTTATATGTGTATTAAAAATGCTATTTTATATATATTAAAATATTATATATTTTATATATAATTTTTATATTAAAATATATAATTTAAAATATAATAAATAAAGATATTTTATATTATATATATAAAATACAAATAATATGATATTACATTTAAAAATACACACCACCACACCCCCAACCACCCACAATATTTCTATATAAAATATAATTAATATAAAAATTTTCTATATTATAATATAATATATATATTATTAATTATATATTACAACACACACAAACAACACACCAAAAATATATTTAAAAATATATTTAAAATATATATATATAATATATAATATATAATATATATATAAAATATATATATTATTTTAAAAATTTAAACT
>NC_051411.1:27255242-27276404 GCF_015228065.2 Penaeus monodon
TTATCCATTTTTAAAAATATGATTAGTTGTATGCTAATAATTAGAACCGTTTTCTTGTTGGAATGGCTTATAGACGGCGTTTTCTGTATGATGTATCCATCGTGCATAGTGCATTTGGTATAGTATCGGTTAATGTTACCGCGAGCGACGCACAGAGATAGAGGGACCTGGACCCTGTCATCTTAGGGAGCATTAGTAGTCATAAACACAGGCACAACTGTTTCGTCCTCTTTACCGCGGAATGACGAACATGCCCGCTGCATATCGCTGGTCAGAAATTTAAAAATACACTCGCACGGCCACAATTCTTAATGTATTTTTTCTTTGTAAGCACAGGGCAGATTATCGCCCGCTCAGGTGTTGAATGTCCAGCATTGGTTACTGTAGTTACTATTTATGTACAATATTTACCAATTCATTACTTGTTTTAAATTGTTGCCAGATTCTTGAAGCATATCGGAGAAAAGGATCATAGTCGAGAGAGGGTAGCGGCTTAGTTTTCTTTTTATAGTTTGATAGTGACTTTCGAAAACCTTTTCGACTCTGCATTGGCTGCTAGAAATGGCAGAACTTGTTAACATTCCGCAGGAATAAGATGATAAGTTTGTACTACTACGAACTTGTGAAAAGAGTTACTCCACAATTATCAACGCCTGCTGCTCCATGCCAATGTATTGCATTATGTTATACATACATACCAGTTGTAACCGTTATTGATATCGCCATCCGATCCCCTTTCCTACATTTGTAAACCTAACAGTGCCGTTTTATTTTCTTAATTTTATTGTAATATCTTAATTTCGTAAGTAGGTCAAACCCGCGTAAGCTTGCATGAAGGAGAACGTGTTTCTGCATAAAAGGATATGACAATACACGAGCAGTACCATGATAATGTTGAGTATTTACAGTAACTAATAAATGTCTTACTCTGCGCAAATCTGGTCCATATTACGAGCAAGAGGGGCATGAAGAATTGAACGGGAATTTTATCACCTAATAAATTAAACCGAAATCCATCACAGCAACAGCTGATATGGGAATATATAGATCGTGTATAAATCCCACAGGATTAAGTTAGGTTTGTTTATTGGTTAGGACGTATTGTACGACTACCACGGGGGATCTGGATTATGTGAAATCCCGTAGATTTTTACCGAACGATAGGTTTGGTTCCCGTAGAGTTTTTCGAAAATGGGCGCGTCGGTCCGTAGAGTTTGAAAGATGGCGGCGACGTCCGTAGAGTTTCACTGTCCGATTTTTAAGCGTTTTTTGTGCTTGTTTTACACATTTCTGTTCTCTTTTCTTCTTATTTCAGCCTGTTTTACCCCACAATTTCCCTGATCTACTTCATGCCCTCCCCTGCTATCGCGACTTTCAAATCACATCAAGATTGTCGGCTGGAGAATGCAACTGAAAATATCATCAGATTCGTTGTCATCTCACGAAAACAAATCTGATATAAATATTGTCAGGGAAGACCCGGTTGTCATTTTCGGCAAATTAACCAAAAAAGTCGATTTTTCGAAAACCCGAGCCAAACATTGTCCGACGAACGAAGTAAACAAGCACAAAAATACGATTAAAATCGGCAAATGGAACTCTACGGACGTTTCCCGCCATCTTTGAAAGTCTACAGACGACGCTCCAGTTTTCGAAAAATTCTAAGGGAATAAAACCCGTCATTCGGCAAAAAACTACGGGATTTTACATAATCCAGATCCCACGTGGTTATCGTACATTGCGTCCTAACCAATAAACCAACCTAACCTTAACCCTGTGGGATTTATACACTACGATCTATATATTTCCTAGCCCCTGTGGTAATATATACGCCTAGGCAGGGGGCTACGTCCCCTGGACCCCTGTGGTATTGTATACGCCTAATCAGGGGGCTACGCCCCCTGACCTCCGTGGTATTGTATACGCCTAATCAGGGGGCTACACCCCCTGACCTCCGTGGTATTGTATACGCCTAATCAGGGGGCTACACCCCCTGACCTCCGTGGTATTGTATACGCCTAATCAGGGGGCTACACCCCCTGGACCTCCGTGGTATTGTATACGCCTAACCAGGGGGCTACGCCCCCTGACCTCCGTGGTATTGTATACGCCTAATCAGGGGGCTATGCCCCCTGCACCTCCGTGGTATTGTATACGCCTAATCAGGGGGCTACGCCCCCTGATCTCCGTGGTATTGTACACGCCTAACCACCGTGGTAATATATACGCCTAGCTAGCCTGGACCCCCAGAGTAAACCACATACCTTTATAACGCGAAACACGGAACGTTCCTTCGCTTCCGTCTATGGTCACAATTGCTTGATTTCTAATCACTTTTTTCGCCATTTGGGGCACTTGATGGGTTCAAATATCAGGCTGTGATAGAGACTAATGTCTATTTGCCCTGTATATCCACAATATGGCTTTCAAAATGACCCGGAATCGACGCAGCACTCGAAATAAAACATTACTCACTGGCGTTTCTCGACGTAATGGCGTTGCACGGCCTGTCAAATCTCCCGGTGGCAAACGCGCAGGCGCACAATGATATTGCATAAAATAGTGTAAATAATTACCAAAATGCGTAAAAGATGTGTAATAAAAGAAAGAATTCATTAAATATATGAAATTTAAAAAACGGGCCCTGGTAATTACAAAAAAAAAATCTTTCTTACAAGTGTGTAGTAATACATGGACTACTTGGGAGATCGCATTAATGAGTTACGCGTCACATTTGTTTTGGTTCTTGCAAGGTAAACGTGGATGGGGACTTAGCCTCAGAGCTGTGTTCTGCAGGGCCTATTTTTGTCATTTCCCGGTTAATATAAGGCCGCTGCAGATTTACCTATATTGCTTCCTACTCTATTTTTTATGCTCTACAAGATGGCAGTGTCCATTTTTCTCTATCTCAGTGCGTCACTCTCGGTAACTTTAACCTTTTTTTTTTTTTCTTTCTCAGGTTTGCTTTGATTTGTACACCCCCCCAATCCCTTGCCCGTTGTTGTCGTTGGGGGGCTTAGGAGGCGGAGACTGGGACCCAATGATGGGGAACTCCCCAACCTTGGGACTCAGCCCTCGACTCAACTAATTTTGCATGGTCTTTTTTTCCTTCCCACTTTTCGTTTCTGTCCCTTCACCAAACCCTTCTGCTATCCACCTCCTAAGGTGTGAGAGCCGTGCTGAAAGGATGAAAGGCTGACTTTGTGCCAGTCCTGAACGGCCTGAGGAAGCCATGGGCATGGTATTCCCCTGATTTAGTTACCTAGCCCTTACCCCTCAAGGGGACCCTGAGGGGTGGACTGTTTTTATCCCCAACATAACACAGGCTTACCATGGCCAGTAATGAAAACATATCCCCACTATTAGGGGCAATGAGGCTTGCCCCTTTATCAAATAGCCCCAACGATGTAAACCCACCCGATTCCCTGACCCCAGGCTCTCCTTTGACCACGGCTCCGAACACTGCAATAACTACCCCCTCATCAATGCCTACTAGTACAGTAGCCAACAATCAACCCTTAAGGAACATTTCCACTCTTCCAGCATGCTCAAATTCAACACCTCTATCCCCACAACCTCCAACATCAACCACCCCATCCTCCCTTATTAATACCTTACAGCCTTATTGCCCACCTCTCCTTAACACTACCTCCCTCAACACTATTCCATCTTCGTCACGCCCCAGCCCTTCTACTACCCCTATCTCTACAACAGTCTTGAATACTCTCTTTAGCGCAGCCAAATGGGACCGATCTAACTGCTCTGCACAATCACGCACATGTGCCAACTGTGGCGGCCCCCATAATGTATTTTATAGGGGTTGTCCCACCTACAAGTTTGAGTCTGAGGTAGCAACTCTCAGATTCAAACTTGGACTCACACTACGTGAAGCCAGACAGGAACCACGTCGACGTGGTTTCTCTTACTCCTTACTCCAATAATACTGCTCATTCTACTAATTCTCCTAAACCCACCCCCCTACATCCAACTCCCCCTCTTCTACCTCCTACCTTCCCCAGTCAAACTCTTTTGCCATCCTAAACCCAGACACTCCAATCTCTACTACAGATACTCCAATCACCACTACAACCCCAACACCTTCCCCTCTCCCTCCTCGCACTACCCATAACAGACAGAACAAGCGTTCCACCCCCTCTTCCCCTACCACACAAACACCTCCACCTTCCTTTGCCCCTACGCTTGAGACACCAATCCTCTCTTCCCCCCCTCACAAGAAATCCTTTATCCCCCAAAACTCCCCAACCAACTCCTCAGAAGAAACTATTGAAAATATTCAAGATTACTTAATGAAAACTGACACTCAACCTCCAAATCTTGCAACTCCTGCTCCTTTCACACTCCAAGTAACTGCTGATATCCATCCTCCTCCTAACGATATCCCCCCTACACCCTATCCTCCTAACCCCGCCCAACACAGCCCATCCCCCCCGACCCCAACCCCGCCCACATTAACCCTCCCACCATCCCCTCTATCCCTTCCATTCCCTCCTGGATACACACGTGAATCCCTTATGTAACCCTCCCACCATCCCCTCTATCACTTCCACTCCCTCCTTGATACACACGTGAATCCCTTATGTCACAAGTATCCCCTTCCACAGACCTTCTGTCTCCTAATACACCTCCTAGTAGAACACCAACTCCCACACCTCTCCCATCTCAGACCTCTCGGTCCTTATCCCACCCTCTAGCTGCTTCCCCCTCAAAATCTCCAAAATGTACTACAATCTATATCACTAAAGTATAACTATCCTTCATTGGAATATTCGCGGGTTTCCGCTCCCAGACCTAACCTTTGTCATATCCTTTCCTCTTATAACCCATCTATTGTATGCCTTCAAGAGACCTTTCTTACACATCCTCCAATACCAATCCCTAATTATCATTTTGTCTCTTACCCACATTCCCTTTGTCTCGTCCATACTTACCTCTGCTTTCCCCACCTATCCTCCCTTCACCGACCTCCCAACCTATCAGACATCCTTACAGAATTCTCTTTCCTCAAACGCATACATATCCTCCATCTAATCTAACTCCTTTCACTCACCAATTCCTTTGCCCAGCTTAGACAACTAATCACTAACTCAACCACCCTTCCCTAACATTAACTATAGTGCTAAATGACCTTAGATGTCTAGCACATTTATCTTGCTTTTAACCATTAACCATTTGATTTGTACAGTTTGTTAATGCAGTCGACCAATAAAATGCCTTTGCTATTTGAGGAACAATTAATGAAGTCTCATGTGCATAAATTTGATACGGTCATCAGGAAACTTTAGATATGCATATACATATTAAAGATTTGCTTTTGTCCAATCATGATTTAATGAATTTGTATTGTGTCAATCAAGCAAAAGTAATCCCGGATTTAACTAAAGAATTGCAAAGCGTAATTGTATAGGTGGAACATGGCTCCCATCCCCGTAGTTTCAGCAAACCCGATTTCAAGTTATTTTAATGTTTTTGTTCTGTTTTCCTGTGTAAAGCATGCGAATTCCTTCCCAAAAGGAAGCCAAAGCCGAAGATTGAATTCAAAGAATTGTTCCGAAAGTCGGAGGCTGGATGAAACTGGAAATTTACCCTTTCCCATCTCGTTCCAATTCCTTCAACTCACTCCTTTCACTTAACATAGACACGCCTCCTTCACAACCTGTTCTTCCCTCGAACCCCACTCACACACCAGGCGCACCACCACGAAACTAATCCTCAACTCAGGCAGTTCTCACACCAAACCTGATGACCACTGATCTAGGCCTCCCCTCGACTCTCGACCCGTCGTTCATTTTGCATCCCTTATCTTTTTGCTCAAACCCCCCTCCCCTTCCGTTCCTTTTGCATCCCTTATCTTTTTGCTCAAACCCCCCTCCCGTTCCTTTCCTTTTGCTCGCCTGTTCTTCCACCCCCCCTTCCTCCTTTTGCTCGCCGCTTCCCCCACCTCCTCTTCCTCCTTTTGCTCGCCGCTTCCCCTACCTCCCCTTCCTCCTTTTGCTCGCCGCTTCCCCCACCTCCCCTTCCTCCTCCTCTAGCTCGCCGCTTCCCCCACCTCCTCTTCCTCCTCCTCTAGCTCGCCGCTTCCCCCACCTCCTCTTCCTCCTCCTCCTAGCTCGCCGCTTCCCCCACCTCCTCTTCCTCTTCCTCCTCCTCCTAGCTCGCCGCTTCCCCCACCTCCTCTTCCTCTTCCTCCTCCTCCTAGCTCGCCGCTTCCCCCACCTCCTCTTCCTCTTCCTCCTCCTCCTAGCTCGCCGCTACCCCCACCTCCTCTTCCTCTACCTCCTCCTCCTAGCTCGCCGCTTCCCCACCTCCTCTTCCTCTTCCTCCTCCTCCTAGCTCGCCGCTACCCCCACCTCCTCTTCCTCTTCCTCCTCCTCCTAGCTCGCCGCTACCCCCACCTCCTCTTCCTCTTCCTCCCCTGTCTCTTCCCCACTGCTAGAAGTTTTTCTGACGACTTCTATATCTGCCAGTTGATACTGAAGACTGCAGACTCCTCCACCATGACATAGACGCCTTTGAACCATAGGATAATGCAAGATACTACAAATTACTAGATCACGTACAACAGTGTAGTACACTTATGCTCTACACACCCAACAGCCGACAACGGCATCCTACAAAATACCTTGAATTACATTTTACAGTCAACTATAAACAAACTGACTTGATCACAAACATGGCCGATAGAGGACTGGGGTTTCTGTGAGGAGAAAACTGCACAACTACGTAAGACATCAAACACACACTTTAGAGCACACTTGTACGACCAACACTGGAGTACTGTACACCAAATAACATTGAGAACCTTCGGCAGGTCAACACTAGGATAGCCAGGTATGTTTACAATTACATGTGCACACTTGGTACTACAGCTCGCATAAAGAACATGTATGGAAATGCTGAGAATATGACACGGCAACAAATGCAAACACCTCCCCATATTGGCATCCACACATTTCAGCCAGTTTCTATATAGGAGTCTTGTTTCAGCCAGGCATCACATAATTTCATCTTAGGGCGGTCACAGTAGTCTGTCCAGGGATATCTCGATAATCGAGATACTCCCTAAGCTGTGAATTGATACCAGATGAAAATCTGTCTAGAGCAGTGCCGCTGGTCTTTCACCCCAGCTGGAAGGAAAGATGATGCCAAAAACTATAGAATGATTACTAGGAAGTCTACTATTTGATTGTCCAAATATTGACTTGTTCTGTAGAAATATATTACGACTATAACAATGATGCCTCACTAAAACTTTAAAAATTGTCCAGACAAACGTTCATTTGATTGTGAAATGCATGAGCACGGAACTTTTCTCCCTGATGGAGAAAAGTGAGATGGAATACCATCCATAAATATAATGGCAGAAAGTTAAAATAACAATGTAAGAAATTAAGAAGAAACTTTGCTTTGTTATGTCATGATCGAGAATTACTAAGATTTTACTCGGTTTATAGTATTTGCTTCCTCCCTAACTTTCGATTTTTAGTCCATAATTACCTCTCGTATATTACTGATTAAGGCCGCGGTGGCCGAATGGTTAGAGCGTCGGACTCAAAGACTGTCACGACGGCAATCTGAATTCGAGGGTTCGAGTCACCGACCGCCGCGTTGTTCCCTTGGGCAAGGAACTTCACCTTGATTGCCTACCTAGCCACTGGGTGGCCAAGCCAGCCCAAGTCAAGTGCTGGCCACAAGCCCGGTTAAAATAGAGAGAATGATTACCTAAAAAAAAAAAAAAAGGTAACACCGGCACTCTCCGTGGAAAGGAACTGGGGACCCTACCACGTACTCACTCCAAGAGCATCACAACATGAAAACTACAATTAAGTATCATGCTGTGAACACGGCGGCTCAGACATGAACCTACCGTTAAAAGAAAGAAAAGAATATTACTGATTAAACTACCAGCGGTATATGGTATTGGAAAGAATATTGTCGGATTTTCTATTTTTGTTCAAAACTGGGGTATTGGCATTATTGCATTAATGTATGATTAAAGAAAAAAAAGTGGATTGGCTTTTCTAAGTTTAGTGTCTTGATTTGTGATGTGTAGTTCATGACTGGTACACTACCCTCAGGATAGGCAGCGAGATAAGATGGGTTGGAAAGCAACTATACCTTGCAGACGTATTCCAGTAACTGTCACAGGATCACTTATTTTCCCATCTAGATTATGTACTACCCGTAGCGACATCCACCGAGTGGAGACACGAGTACGAGCACTCGTACTAGTTTGTCTTGGGAAGACCCATGCTATGGGGACCATAACAGCAATGACGACGTGCAGTCAGGGGCTGTGTAACCAGAAGGCATCGCGGTGGCACAATACGAGAGATGGGCACTCTGCTAATATGAGGGTGGTGTGAGCAGTAACTGACATCCTCAACCTGTGTTATCTTCAAGCTACTGTACAGGGAGTGTCTGCAGCTTATTCTCTCTCCTATGCTCTCTTGCAGTATCACAATGCATGTTTGTCATATACATCATCCATCAAGGCTTGTTTCAGTGGGGGGATTGGGGTTGGAAGTCCCCTCAGATGAGTTGTAGGGTGCACAGCCCCCTACGCATTTCGTATGTGTATAGCTTTACAGTTCACGTTCCTCCTTACTTAAGTCTGCCGATCCCTTGGTATCTCTCATGCCCACAGTAACAGTATTAAGGGATTCTGCAGCAGATTTCCTACATAGGTATAATATAGTATGCATATATATAGCTTCATCGGACATGTGAAGGTATCCTTAATAAATGCCTGTATTTCATAAACATTTTGCTATTTGCTGTGAAAACATTTTATTTTGGCATTTTCTTGCAGGGTTGGGGGATGGAGGGGGTCGCGTAAAGTTAGGGCATCGTTATAGTTTGAAAGCCAAAACCAGTTTAAACGTAATGATAAATCAATTAATCCAAGGACATATCCTTTCCAAATGAGAATGTTTTTATATAAATTGAAGAATATATCGATGTGTACGTGATGTATTTCAGCAGTATGAACTCCACATGCAGTAGTCATAACAGTGAATGTATATTACATCAGGTGAAATTGCTTGTATTATGCAGAAAACAAGACTCCATACCTCTTTGTAATGTCTTTCATTTCTGCTTAAGTTTTAGCTTTTTGGCCACTTTCTAATGTCTATATTTGTCATTTTATTTGCTTTATCCAGGAAGTAAGACGGTTTTCCTTGCACAGATTCCATATATCTCTAGCTAGTCCACAACTCGATTCAATAACAATGTTTACATTCTCATGACTCCAAATTCCTATCACCCTGCCCCTCATGCTCAAGCCATATTGTCAGTAAATAAATCCCAGACTTGAAAGAGTAAACAAGAATAATATTCACTTGTATATGGTAGTACACAAAGTAGTCTACATATCAGTTGTAGTTAGTGTAGTAATTGGCAACGTAATAAATACTGAGTAAATTAGATGTATATAGATTAGATGTATATTTATAAATTGATATATTATATACACAATCATGCCCGTTATATGCACTTCCGAGCAAACAAATTCGACCCTTTTACAAATGAGCTGTGAAATTTTACTAAAGACCAACCATCAAACACTAGGTTAATATTATTTTGCTCCTTCCCAATATGTGTGTGTGTGTGTGTGTGTGAGAGAGAGAGAAAGAGAGCGCGTACGCGCACACTATATATAATTATATATTGTGTAATCTAAAAGCAAGTATAACATAATTAAGCATTACACCTCACCCTTTCATTAACCATTTCATGTCATGACGTTTGCTGCAATTTCACATGCCTGTCCTCGTTGCACACAAACTAGCAGGCTCTGTGGATAGGCTTTTAACCTTACCCCCTAGCCACCAACACAACCAACAGCAGATACATAAGTATTGTAGAGAATGATATATTTGGATATCTCTATCTATGCACACTAATATTGAGTAATAAAAATCCATGATGGATTAATGTTTAGAATTGAGGTTTGCTTCATTCCATTCAAGTTGTCCACTGAAAACGAATGTACCAGACACTAATGCAGACAACCTTACGTTCGTAAATAAAATTTATATTCATCAGAAATGAAGCTGTAACATTTGTCCATCAATTAGTGCTTTTTCCGTAGTGTCTATGACAAGCTCAGTGACTTGATCAATCTTGAAATATAATAATGCAACTGTTGCATTAATTCTATGCAAGAACATATCCATTCATAGTAACCATGTGATAGGTAAGCCTATCAGAAGAAAATGTACACTAAGCAAACTTTACCTTCTAATGCATTGCAGAGACGAGTTCGACACAAGGAAGGAATCAAGGCATTAGCTACATATACACCCATAAACGGTAAGATCATAAGTTTTCAGAAAACCAGTCTTCAAAAAAATTGTATTCATGGTCTTCTTGTCAATCCAATGGGTTTTCATGATTTTGGTAAGCTGTTACGTCGAAGCATTTGTGGAGAGGTCATTGTTATTTAGAAATATTCATTGCTCTTTGTTTACAAAAAATTAAAACTAAACTTCCAATAACAGTGCCAATTGTTATCTATGGTTCTTTTTTTTCGTAGAAAATTTACACATTTTAAAGAGGTAGGCCTTCATTAAAGGCTCTTTCTGCCATTGGGGATTAATCTTTTCTATTAGACACCCACCCCCTCCCATACCCGTTGTCGTGGGGGCTTAGGTGACAGACTGAGGCCCAGTGTTGATCTCCCTTGCCTTGGGCCTCAATCTTCTTCCTTTTCTTTCTCTTATATAACCTATTTTGTCCATTTCCTGAGATGTGAGAGCTGTGTTGAGGATAAAAGGTTAGCTTCGGATCAGTCTTGAATAGCCTCAGGAAGCTATAGACACAGTATTGCCATTTAATAATCTGACCCTTCTCTCTCATGAGGACCCTAAGGGGGTGAACCTTTTCTCTTCCCTCATGGCCAATAATGATTTTGTACCTGCATTCAGGGCATTGTGGTCGCTCCTTTATCAATAAGCCCTACAAACATTAATGTGTCTGGTTATTTGACCCTTGTTCTTCTTTGATCAGGACTGAACAATGTTATTACTATCAGCTCCTTGATACCTGCTGTCAAATCGGTCCATTCCAAGTCACCTACCCATATCATTCTCCACAGTCGTCATTTTCAACCACCACTTCCCTTATTACTGTCTGCATCCTTAATGTCCAGCTCCCCGTAGAACTCCTCACTCAACACCACTCCCTCTTCATTCTGTTCTCGTCCTTCAACTGCTTCCACCACTACAAATCTTTTACTCTTTTTCAGCCCAGTTAAGTATGATCTATTTTTCATGATTCCCCCTACAGCCTCTTACAGACAATATCCTTCTATCCCAACAATGTCTCTCAAAACAAGTAGACAAAGTTTCCTTCAGCAGCCGTTACAATAGTTCGTGTTGTCTTAGTTACATCCGAGTCCCAAGCTCGAGCATTATCCACCCTGACTGACCGCACTGATAAACCCATTCCTGCCCAGGAATTAAATTGGATTAAATGTTAATTAATACTTGTATAGTAAGTGTTTCCATCTTCATAGTTAATTGCCCTATCAATGACAAAGACCGATCAGATTGTGAAAACGATCTATTACCTGCCTCACTGCAGTACCTCTAGTGCTACACCATTTCCTCCAGAAGCCGCCGAAAGTCATACACCAACATTGCCAAGATTACCTACTGTAAACATGACGTTCCCAATAAAGTTTATCTTTCCCTCTCGATCATATCAACCCCTCCCCTGTCAGTGTCAATTTTTGGCATTTTGGCCATACTGCTAAACATGTACCCAACCTGGCCACGACTGTTGTGGTGGCTCCCATAATGCTTTACATTGATGCCTATGAGGTTTTTCTCTTGCTACCTACTCCAGTGCTGTCCTTCTCCTTGCCCCTATCCCTTCTTCCCAAGATATTTCTACATCTCTTCCAGTATCTCTTCTTCCTCCTCCACCCTCTCGATTCGCCACATCATGCAATCTAAACCTTCTGCCCCATTTCCTACCTCCTCTTCTACATCTACCTCTCCCTCTACCCCACAAACGCCTGTCCTCTCTTCTGAAACTTTCATTTCTCATACCTCTCCAACCAACTCCATTTCAGAAAAACTCTCAAGGACATTCAAAACAATCAAACATGACCCGAGGTAGCATGCCTATACCTTATTCACCCTTCAAAGTATCTGCTCCCATTCCCTCTCCACTCCCAATCCCTCCTAACACATCCCATCCCTCCGTGTTTCATCTGCATAGCCCTCCCCCCCCCCCTTTCCCTCTTATCCATTCTGCTCCCTCCTGGAAACACATGCGACTCCCTTTTCAGTGTTACCGCATTTTCTTTACAGCTGATGAAAAGGGAGTGTTGCCATCATGTCTTAAGATAGCTACTAATTGGTAACTGCCCAGTGAGTTGTCAAATGGCATTTTATTCACCTTGTGATATTACATACGATATGAATAATTTATTTCGATTACACTTATTAGTGTAATTTTTTTTACAATTATGACAGGCAATGTTTTTATTTCTCATCAGTCTTTGAGGTGTGATTTTTGAGAGCAGATATTGTCTGTATTGTCACAGGTAATGCTGAAATATGCATTGCTAATGTGGCAATGCTTAAGATAAAATTATTTTTTTCACTTCTGCTAGATGCAGTTAAAATATAGTGGGATCACATGATTAAGTATTCCATTCCGATGGTAGTGGATACTGCCGATAAACCTTCACTCATTGTCTTGTATCTGGATGTCTTCGACATTAATTGGTTAATTAGAGGTACTAAAGGTGGCATCTCTAGATTTTAGAAATTTAAATTTCTCGAACAAAACATGTTCTCTTCCACAGTGGATTGTTTATATTGAATCGCTTCCATATTTTCTTAGTTTGATTTAAAAATATCCTACACCTGCTCTAAATCGGCTATAATTTTAAAGTTTCTGTACCCCCCCATCCCATGCTCGTTGGGGGGGGGGGGGGGAGGCTTAGGAGATGGTGACTTCAGTCCATTGTTGTGATCACTCTTGACTCTGCGCCCCCACTCCGCTGCCGCCCTCGACTCTGCGCCCCCACTCCGCTGCCGCCCTCGACTCTGCGCCCCCACTCCGCTGCCGCCCTCGACTCTGCGCCCCCACTCCGCTGCCGCCCTCGACTCTGCGCCCCCACTCCGCTGCCGCCCTCGACTCTGCGCCCCCACTCCGCTGCCGCCCTCGACTCTGCGCCCCACTCCGCTGCCGCCCTCGACTCTGCGCCCCCACTCCGCTGCCGCCCTCGACTCTGCGCCCCCACTCCGCTGCCCCCTCGCTCCGCCCATCCGCTGCCGCCCTCGACTCTGCGCCCCACTCCGCTGCCCCGACTCTGCGCCCCCCTCGCTGCGCCTCGACTCTGCGCCCCCACTCCGCTGCCGCCCTCGACTCTGCGCCCCCACTCCGCTGCCGCCCTCGACTCTGCGCCCCCACTCCGCTGCCGCCCTCGACTCTGCGCCCCCACTCCGCTGCCGCCCTCGACTCTGCGCCCCCACTCCGCTGCACATAGTGCCATGTGACCATATCTCGCACTTTTATTTCTTCTAACCATTAACCATCTTCACTGTTCCACACACTCAAGTCTATACTTCCCCCTTCCTCCTCACTCAACTCATCACACAAGAGAAGTTGAATGTTCCACCCCATTTCCTGCCGCAGCCTCATAAGGAAACCTTTGTTTCTCAGACCTCCGCAACTGACTCCATTACAGAAACTCTCAAAGACACCCAAAACTATCTAATTGTGACTCATTTTAACATGCCTACACCTCACCCATCGTCCAACCTCTCAGCTATTCCCTCTACACTGAAAGTAACTGCAGATATCCATATTTCATGTTCCCCCTACACCCCTTCCTCCCATCCATTCCCCTGCTTCATCTGTATGACCCTGCCTTCCTTCCCCACTATCACCTCCACTCGCTATGTATTTTGTCAAATCACCAGAAAAGATCTGACCTCTATTGCAGAAGGCTTTCATTGGTTCTCCATCCACCTTCAACCAAGGTTTATTTCCATTTTGTAACTATTCGCTTACTAGCTCTAGTAATCTGTAAATAAAACTATCCCGATACATGGGATTTTCTTTGAAGTGCTATCCAAATTCTTATTGATTTAAAGCTCTAACTTGTTCTATTTTTGTTAAATAGGTAAATATGCACAAATTCATGTACTATGTAAAAAGCTATGAAGTTACTTTTGGAAACGATGGTGGTGAAATATTTCGTATATATATTTGGACATTTCAAATATCTTGAGATGTGGTCTGCATGAAACGGTGCAAATAATGAAGATATCCAAATGTTCTTCAGAAGCTTTCAAAATGACTTTATTTATTTATTACATTTTTTTTCATTCCACTATTGCTTTATATCCAAAAGATAGTTTTCAATATTCATCATGTATGATATAATACAAAGCCAATTTGATATAAAAAAGAAACTGATTCTACACCAGTGCACACGTCATCAATGGGTAAAATATTTCATCTGGCAATTTTGGCAAGAGAATACATTGTTTATGATTTATCAACCCACAGATGAAAATAGAATGATATAAAAAATGAATTTTGCAAGTTTCATATACCTATTGTAGATGAAAAAATATCAGCAGTTGCCACATCACCTTTTTTTCTGCGAAATGGCAACGCTGTTAGACACTTTTGTCACAATACCCTTTCCTCTCCCCCATGATATTTCTCTTGAAATTACTCTTTCACCAAATCTTTCTCCTTTTGCTAAAGGATGTTCTTGCAGAATCCATTTTTCTAACCTCGTCTAAACACCAGTTTTGTTAATCCATACTCTAAACCATTTACTCAATCTCTCTCTACCCCGACCCCTCTTTACCTCTTTCAGTGCCGTACCTTCCCAAACTGCCGTACGACTGTGTAGTGTAGCACATTTAATCAACTTACCCCCTCCCCCCCCCCTCCAACACTCTTTAACCTTTTCAGTGCTACACTTTACTAAAGTGTGTTATGACCTCTGGTTACTAGGGCATTTGTTTTGTAAATATAAACCATTCTCTATTCAGGTCACCTTTACCTCTTTCAGCTAATATACCCCTATTCAGGGAAATACCACCCGTCCTATCGTAAAGTGGTGGATTATTTTAACCTATATTTTGCATTTTTAAAAATTGTCCATTCCTTATTATGCATTGTTTTTCACTGCAATTACTCCCAAGATGATTATAAACTTATTGTTTTTTTTTCTTACAGAGAATGTTCAACAGAACCCCCCCCTAAGTGTGCATCTTCTCGACTTTGGGTATAAGTTCTTACTTATAGGGGCCTGCTTGGCTTCCAATGAATTGTTGATGATTACCCAGATTTTGCATTACTTGGATATTGCCTAATCAACATAACCTACAACGAACCTCAGAAGTGAGGAACCAACAGAGTCAGTGCAATATTTGACATGGGGAGCACTACTGAACGGTAAAAGCAGAAAGCACTATTGAAACGGTAAAAGCAGAAAGCACTATTGAAACGGTAAAAGCAGAAAGCACTATTGAAACGGTAAAAGCAGAAAGCACTGCTGAAACGGTAAAAGCAGAAAGTACTACTGAAATGGTACAAGCAGAGAGCACTACTGAAATGGAAATAGGAAATGATACATATGTAAGCAATACCAATATATGGAAATCTCCTACAGAAGGTACCATTATTCAACTGAACTAAGTATTTGAAGCAGAGAAGGGAGGAATTGCTAAAGTTGAGACAGGGTACAGCAGAAATAATAGCTTTAAACAGTGCTGAACCAGGCCCTTTGTCTAAAACTGTAGTTAGGGCCTGGTTTCTCCTTGTCCAAAGCTGTAGACACAGCCAAGCCAAACTTTGAAAGAATTAGTCAAGAGGCTGGAGTTGCATCTGGAAGAAGTACAACTGGAGCAGGATCATGAAAGTAGCAGTTCTCTCAAAGTTAATATTTTGTGCATTTAGTGATTTGATTAAATTATAAAACAAGAAAGTTGACACATTTAACCTTCAATTTGTAGAACTGTAGTTACATATACAATCGGTAAAATCATGTTGGTTCTACTGAGTATAATAGTGGGATGGTAGCTAAGTGAATTAAGAAATACAGTAATGGAATACTGAATTCTGTATATGTATATATAAGGTATTAACAAAAAGGAACAGTGAACCACCCATTGTTTCATAAGGACACCCCCTCCCCCATCCCCTGGTCTTTGTCGTCAGGAGGCCTTATCTTTGTCAACCCCTTCCCCTGCCCAATACCTAAAGTGTGAGAGCCGTGTTGAAAGAAGAATGGCCTCAGGGAACCATGGGCATGGTATTCCCTTGGTTAACTGTTTAATCCTTATGGTCAGTAATAAAGTTCTTGCATCATTTTTAGGGACACTGAGGCTTGCCCCTTTACCAAATAGCCTCCCTGAATCTTAACTCCTCTGGTTTACTAACCCCTGACTCACCTTTGATCACGGCTCCGAACACACCCCTCCTTAATGCTTGCTGTCAATTTGACCCATCCTAAATCGTCTACACAAGCTATAACACAATCTTCAGAAGAGACACCCCTTCCTCCCAACATCATCCACCTCATCTGCACTGTCGTATCCATTTCCTACTTAATACATTTCTACACTCACTCCCCCCCCCCGTGTACTACATCATTCTACACCAATTCCTCTTTGTCCTATCCTCTCCCCTCTACAATTCCCACCTTAACAAATTTTTGGATATATAATATATATATTTTTTTATATTATATATTTATATAATATATATATATTTATATAATATATATATATATATTTATATAATATATATATATTTATATAATATATATATAATAAATAAAAATAATATATAAAAATATATATATATATATATATATATATATAATAAATATATTATATATATATATATTATATTATATATATATATTAATATATCATTTATTTTTATATCATTATTATATTTTTTTATATATTATATAATATATATATTATATATATATATATAAATATATATATATTATATAAATATATAATATAAAAAAATATATATATTATATATCCAAAAATTTGTTAAGAGTGGGAAGTGTAGAGGGGAAAGAGGATAGGGGCAAAGAGGAATTGGTGTAGAATGATGTAGTACACGGGGGGGGGGAGTGAGTGTAGAAATGTATTAAGTAGGAAATGGATTACGGACAGTGCAGATGAGGTGGATGATGTTGGGAGGAAGGGGTGTCTCTTCTGAAGATTGTGTTATAGCTTGTGTAGACGATTTAGGATGGGTCAAATTGACAGCAAGCATTAAGGAGGGGTGTGTTCGGAGCCGTGATCAAAGGTGAGTCAGGGGTTAGTAAACCAGAGGAGTTAAGATTCAGGGAGGCTATTTGGTAAAGGGGCAAGCCTCAGTGTCCCTAAAAATGATGCAAGAAACTTTATTACTGACCATAAGGATTAAACAGTTAACCAAGGGAATACCATGCCCATGGTTCCCTGAGGCCATTCTTCTTTCAACACGGCTCTCACACTTTAGGTATTGGGCAGGGGAAGGGGTTGACAAAGATAAGGCCTCCTGACGACAAAGACCAGGGGATGGGGGAGGGGGTGTCCTTATGAAACAATGGGTGGTTCACTGTTCCTTTTTGTTAATACCTTATATATACATATACAGAATTCAGTATTCCATTACTGTATTTCTTAATTCACTTAGCTACCATCCCACTATTATACTCAGTAGAACCAACATGATTTTACCGATTGTATATGTAACTACAGTTCTACAAATTGAAGGTTAAATGTGTCAACTTTCTTGTTTTATAATTTAATCAAATCACTAAATGCACAAAATATTAACTTTGAGAGAACTGCTACTTTCATGATCCTGCTCCAGTTGTACTTCTTCCAGATGCAACTCCAGCCTCTTGACTAATTCTTTCAAAGTTTGGCTTGGCTGTGTCTACAGCTTTGGACAAGGAGAAACCAGGCCCTAACTACAGTTTTAGACAAAGGGCCTGGTTCAGCACTGTTTAAAGCTATTTTTTCTGCTGTACCCTGTCTCAACTTTAGCAATTCCTCCCTTCTCTGCTTCAAATACTTAGTTCAGTTGAATAATGGTACCTTCTGTAGGAGATTTCCATATATTGGTATTGCTTACATATGTATCATTTCCTATTTCCATTTCAGTAGTGCTCTCTGCTTGTACCATTTCAGTAGTACTTTCTGCTTTTACCGTTTCAGCAGTGCTTTCTGCTTTTACCGTTTCAGCAGTGCTTTCTGCTTTTACCGTTTCAGCAGTGCTTTCTGCTTTTACCGTTTCAATAGTGCTTTCTGCTTTTACCGTTTCAGTAGTGCTCCCCATGTCAAATATTGCACTTGACTCTGTTGTTCTCTCACTTTCTGATGGTTCGTTGGTAGTGTTATGTTGATTAGGCATATCCCAAGGTAATGCAACTCCTGGGTAATCATCAAACAATTCAATTGAAAGCCAAGCAAGGCCCCCTATAAGTAAGATACTTATACCCAAAGTCGAGAAGATTGCACACTTAGGGGGGGTTCTGTTGAACATTCTCTGTAAGAAAAAAAGAAACAATAAGTTTATAATCATCTTGGGAGTAATTGCAGTGAAAAACAATGCATAATAAAGGAATGGACAATTTTTAAAAATGCAAAATAATAGGTTAAAATAATCCACCACTTTTAGCGATAGGACGGGTGGTATTTCCCTTGAATAGGGGTATATTTAGCTGAAAGAGGTAAAGGTGACCTGAATAGAGAATTGTTTATATTTACAAAACATAAATGCCCTAGTAACCAGAGGTCATAACACACTTTAGCAAAGTGTAGCACTGAAAAGGTTAAAGAGTGTTGGAGGGGGGGGAGGGTATAGCGTACGGCAGTTTGGGAAGGTACGGCACTGAAAGAGGTAAAGAGGGGTCGGGGTAGAGAGAGATTGAGTAAATGGTTTAGAGTATGGATTAACAAAAATGTGTTTAGATGAGGTTAGAAAAATGGATTCTGCAAGAACATCCTTTAGCAAAAGGAGAAAGATTTGGTGAAAGAGTAATTTCAAGAGAAATATCATGGGGGAGAGGAAAGGGTATTGTGACAAAAGTGTCTAACAGCGTTGCCATTTCGCAGAAAAAAAGGTGATGTGGCAACTGCTGATATTTTTTCATCTACAATAGGTATATGAAACTTGCAAAATTCATTTTTTATATCAAATTCTATTTTCATCTGTGGGTTGATAAATCATAAACAATGTATTCTCTTGCCAAAATTGCCAGATGAAATATTTTACCCATTGATGACGTGTGCACTGGTGTAGAATCAGTTTCTTTTTTATATCAAATTGGCTTTGTATTGTATCATACATGATGAATATTGAAAACTATCTTTTGGATATAAAGCAATAGTGGAATGAAAAAAAATGTAATAAATAAATAAAGTCATTTTGAAAGCTTCTGAAGAACATTTGGATATCTTCATTATTTGCACCGTTTCATGCAGACCACATCTCAAGATATTTGAAATGTCCAAATATATATACGAAATATTTCACCACCATCGTTTCCAAAAGTAACTTCATAGCTTTTTACATAGTACATGAATTTGTGCATATTTACCTATTTAACAAAAATTAGAACAAGTTAGAGCTTTAAATCAATAAGAATTTGGATAGCACTTCAAAGAAAATCCCATGTATCGGGATAGTTTTATTTACAGATTACTAGAGCTAGTATGCGAATAGTTACAAAAAGGAAATAAACCTTGGTTGAAGGTGGATGGAGAACCAATGAAAGCCTTCTGCAATAGAGGTCAGATCTTTTCTGGTGATTTGACAAAATACATAGCGAGTGGAGGTGATAGTGGGGAAGGAAGGCAGGGTCATACAGATGAAGCAGGGCAATGGATGGGAGGAAGGGGTGTAGGGGGAACATGAAATATGGATATCTGCAGTTACTTTCAGTGTAGAGGGAATAGCTGAGAGGTTGGACGATGGGTGAGGTGTAGGCATGTTAAAATGAGTCACAATTAGATAGTTTTGGGTGTCTTTGAGAGTTTCTGCAATGGAGTCAGTTGCGGAGGTCTGAGAAACAAAGGTTTCCTTATGAGGCTGCGGCAGGAAATGGGGTGGAACATTCAACTTCTCTTCTGTGATGAGTTGAGTGAGGAGGAAGGGGGAAGTATAGACTTGAGTGTGTGGAACAGTGAAGATGGTTAATGGTTAGAAGAAATAAAAGTGCGAGATATGGTCACATGGCACGTGCAGCGGAGTGGGGGCGCAGAGTCGAGGGCGGCAGCGGAGTGGGGGCGCAGAGTCGAGGGCGGCAGCGGAGTGGGGGCGCAGAGTCGAGGGCGGCAGCGGAGTGGGGGGCAGAGTCGGGGGCGGCAGCGGAGTGGGGGCGCAGGTCGAGGGCGGCAGCGGAGTGGGGGCGCAGAGCGAGGGCGGCAGGCGGGGAGTGGGGGCGCAGAGTCGAGGGCGGCAGGGAGTGGGGGCGCAGAGTCGAGGGCGGCGAGCGGAGTGGGGGCGCAGAGTCGAGGGCGGCAGCGGAGTGGGGCGCAGAGTCGAGGGCGGCAGCGGAGTGGGGGCGAAAAGTCGAGGGCGGCAGCGGAGTGGGGGCGCAGAGTGAGGGCGGGCAGCGGAGTGGGGGCGCAGAGTCGAGGGCGGGGAGCGGAGTGGGGGCGCAGAGTGAGGGCGGCAGCGGAGGGGGGGCGCAGAGTCGAGGGCGGCAGCGGAGTGGGGGCAGAGCGAGGGCGGGCGGCAGCGGAGTGGGGGCGCAGGGGTCGAGGGCGGCAGCGGAGGGGGGCGAAAAGTCGAGGGCGGGCCAGCGGAGTGGGGGGGGCAGAGTCGAGGGCGGCAGGGAGTGGGGGCGCAGAGCGAGGGGGGCAGCGGAGTGGGGGCGCAGAGTCGAGGGCGGCAGCGGAGTGGGGCGCCCGAGTCGAGGGCGGCAGCTGCCGCAGATACTTTGAAGGTGAATAAGTATAGGCATGCTACCCCCGGGTCATTGTTTGATTTTTTGAAGTCCTTTAGAGTTTTTCTGAAAATGGAGTTGTTGGAGAGGTATGAGAAATGAAAGTTTTAGAAGAGAGGACAAGGGTTTGTGGGGTAAGGGGGGAGGTAGATGTAGAAGAGGAGGTAGGAAAATGGGGGGCAGGGGAAAGG
>NC_051411.1:27281504-27287888 GCF_015228065.2 Penaeus monodon
TCTGATATAAATATTGTCAGGAAGACCCGGTTGTCATTTTGGGCAAATTAAACCCAAAAAAAGTCGATTTTTCGAAAACCCGAGCCAAACATTGTCCGACGAACGAAGTAAAAAAACACAAAAATACGATTAAAAACGGTAAATGGAACTCCTACGGACGTTTCCCGCCATCTTTGAAAGTCTACGGACGACGCTCCATTTTTCGAAAAATTCTAAGGGAATAAAACCCGTCGTTCGGCAAAAACCTACGTGATTTTACATAATCCAGATCCCCCGTGGTATCGTACATTGCGTCCTAACCAATAAACCAACCTAACCTTAACCCTGTGGGATTATACACTACGATCCCATATATTTCCTAGCCCCTGTGGTAATATATACGCCTAGGCAGGGGGCTACGTCCCCCGGACCCCTGTGTATTGTTTTACGCCTAATCAGGGGGCTACGCCCCTGACCTCCGTGGTATTTTATACGCCTAATCAGGGGGCTAACGCCCCGACCTCCGTGGTATTGTATACGCCTAATCAGGGGGTACACCCCCCCGACCTCCGTGGGATTGTATACGCCTAATCAGGGGGCTATGCCCCGTGGACCTCCGTGGTATTGTATACGCCTAATCAGGGGCTCCCCCCCTGACCTCCGTGGTATTGTATACGCCTAATCAGGGGCTACCCCCCCTGGACCTCCGTGGTATTGTATACGCCTAACCAGGGGGCAAACGCCCCCTGATCTCCGTGGTATTGTATACGCCTAACCACCGTGGTAATATATACGCCTAGCTAGCCTGGACCCCCAATTTAAAACCACATACCTTTATAACGCGAAACAACGGAACGTTCCTTCGCTTCCGTCTATGGTCACAATTGCTTGATTTCTAATCACTTTTTGCCATTTGGGGCACTTGATGGGTTCAAATATCAGGGTGTGATAGAGACTAAGTCTATTTTCCCTGTATATCCACAATATGGCTTTCAAAATGACCCGGAATCGACGCAGCACTCGAAAAAAAACATTACTCACTGGCGTTTCCGCGTAATAGCGTGCCACGGCCTGTCAAATCTCCCGGTGGCAAACGCGCAGGCGCAAAATGATATTGCCCTAAAATAGTGTAAATAATTACCAAAATGCGTAAAAGATGTGTAATAAAGAAAGAATTCATTAAATATATGAAATTTGAAAAAAGGGCCCTGGGAATTCCAAAAAAAATTCTTTCTTACAAGTGTGTAGTAATACATGGACTACTTGGGGATCGCATTAATGAGTTACGCGTCACATTTGTTTTGGTTCTTGCAAGGTAAACGTGATGGGGACTTAGCCTCAGAGCTGTGTTCTGCAGGGCCTATTTTTGTCATTTCCCGGTTAATATAAGGCCGCTGCAGATTCCCTTTTATGCTTCCTGCTCTATTTTTTATGCTCTACAAGATGGCAGTGTCCATTTTCTCTATCCAGTGCGTCACTCTCGGTAACTTTAACCTTTTTTTTTTTTCTTTCTCAGGTTTGCTTGATTTGTACACCCCCCCAATCCCTTGCCCGTTGTTGTCGTTGGGGGCTTAGGAGGCGGAGACGGGACCCAATGATGGGGAACCCCCCAAACCCTTTGGGGACTCAGCCCTCGACTCAACTAATTTTGCATGGTCTTTTTTCCTTCCCACTTTCGTTCTGTCCCTTCACCAAACCCTTCTGCTATCCACCTCCTAAGGTGTGAGAGCCGTGCTGAAAGGATGAAAGGCTGACTTTGTGCCAGTCTGAACGGCCTGAGGAAGCCATGGGCATGGTTTTCCCCGATTTAGTTACCTAGCCCTTCCCCCTCAAGGGGACCCTGAGGGGTGGACTGTTTTTATCCCCAACATAACACAGGCTTACCATGGCCAGTAATGAAACATATCCCCACTATTAGGGGCAAGAGGCTTGCTCCTTTATCAAATAGCCCCAACGATGAAAACCCACCCGTTTTCCCTGACCCCAGGTCTCCTTTGACCACGGCTCCGAACACTGCAATAACTACCCCCTCATCAATGCCTACTAGTACAGTAGCCAACAATCAACCCTTAAGGAACATTTCCACTCTTCCAGCATGCTCAAATTCAACACCTCTATCCCCACAACCTCCAACATCAACCACCCCATCCTCCCTTATTAATACCTTACAGCCTTATTGCCCACCTCCCCATAACACTACCTCCCTCAACACTACTCCATCTTCGTCACGCCCCAGCCCTTCTACCACCCCTATCTCTACAACAGTTTTGAATACTCTCTTTAGCGCAGCCAAATGGGACCGATCAACTGCTCTGCACAATCACGCACATGTGCAACTGTGGCGGCCCCCATAATGTATTTTATAGGGGTTGTCCCCACCTACAAGTTTGAGTCTGAGGTAGCAACTCTCAGATTAAAATTTGGGACTCACACTACGTGAAGCCGACAGGAACCACGTCGACGTGGTTTCTCTTACTCCTTACTAAATAATACTGCTCATTCTATAATTCTCCTAACCCACCCCCCTACATCCAACTCCCCTCTTCTACCTCCTACCTTCCCCAGTCAAACTCTTTTGCCATCCTAAACCCAGACACTCCAATCTCTACAACAGATACTCCAATCACCACTACAACCCCAACACCTTCCCTCTCCCTCCTCGCACTACCCAAAACCCAGACAGAAAAAGCGTTCCACCCCTCTTCCCCTACCACACAAACACCTCCACCTTCCTTTGCCCCTACGCTTGAGACACCAATCCTCTTTCCCCCCCCTCACAAGAAATCCTTTATCCCCCAAAACCCCCCAAACCCAAACTCCTCAGAAGAAACTATTGAAAATATTCAAGATTACTTAATAAAAAACTGACACTCAACCTCCAAATCTTGCAACTCTGCTCCTTTCACACTCCAAGTAACTGCTGATATCCATCCTCCTCCTAACGATATCCCCCTACACCCATCCTCCAACCCCCGCCCCAAAACAGCCCTCCCCCCGACCCCAACCCCGCCCACTTAACCTCCACCATCCCTGTATCCCTTCCATTCCCTCCTGGATTTCACACGTGAATCCCTTATGTAACCCTCCCACCATCCCCTCTATCACTTCCACTCCCTCCTTGAAACACAAAGTGAATTTCCCCTTTTGTCACAAATATCCCCTTCCACAGACCTTCTGTCTCCTAATACACCTCCCAGTAAACACCAACTCCACACCTCTCCCATTCAGACCCCTCGGTCCTTATCCCCCCCTCTAGCGCTTCCCCTCAAAATCTCCAAAATGTACTACAATCTATATCACTAAAGTATAACTAAAACCTTCATTGGAATATTCGCGGGTTTCCCCTCCCAGACCTAACCTTTGTCATATCCTTTCCTCTTATAACCCATCTATTGTATGCCTTCAAAAGACCTTTCTTACACATCTCCAATACCAATCCCTAATTATCATTTTGTCTCTTACCCCACATTCCCTTGTCTCGTCCATACTTACCTCTGCTTTCCCGACCTATCCTCCCTTCACCGACCTCCCAACCTATCAGACATCCTTACAGAATTCTCTTTCCTCAAACGCATACTATCCTCCATCTAATCTAACTCCTTTCACTTACCAATTCCTTTGCCCAGCTTAGACAACTAATCACTAACTCAACCACCCTTCCCTAACATTAACTATAGTGCTACTGACCTTAGATGTCTAGACATTTATCTTGCTTTTAACCATTAACCATTTGATTTGTACAGTTTGTTTAAAGCAGTCGACAAAAATGCCTTTGCTATTTGAGGAACAATTAATGAAGTCTCATGTGCATAAATTTGATCGGTCATCAGGAAACTTAGATATGCATTTACATATTAAGGAGTTGCTTTGTTCCAATCATGCTTTAATGAATTTGTATTGTGTCAATCAAGCAAAAATAATCCCGGATTTAACTAAAGAATTGCAAAGCGTAATTGTATAGGTGGAACATGCTCCATCCCGTAGTTTCAGCAAACCCGATTTCAAGTTATTTTATGTTTTTGTTCTGTTTTCCTGTGGGAAAGCATGCGAATTCCTTCCCAAAAAGGAAACCAAGCCGAAGATTGAATTCAAAAAATTGTTCCAAAAGTCGGAGGCTGTGATGAAACTGGAAAATTTTCCCTTTCCCATCTCGTGTCCAATTCCTTCAACTCACTCCTTTCACTTAACATAGACACGCCTCCTTCACACCCTGTTCTTCCCTCGAAAACCCCACTCACACACCAGGCGCACCACCACAAAATAATCCTCAACTCAGGCAGTTCTCACACCAAACCTGATGACCCTGATCTAGGCCTCCCCTCGACTCTCGACCCGTCGTTCATTTGCATCCCTTATCTTTTTGCTCAAACCCCCCTCCCCCTTCCGTTCCTTTTGCATCCCCTTTTCTTTTTGCTCAAAACCCCCCTCCCCTTCCTTTCCTTTTTCTCGCCCGTTCTTCCCCCCCCCCTTCTCCTTTTGCTCGCCGCTTCCCCACCTCCTCTTCCTCCTTTTTTCTCGCCGCTTCCCTACCTCCCTTCCTCCTTTGCTCGCCGCTTCCCCTACCTCCCCTTCTCCTCCTCTAGCTCGCCGCTTCCCCCCACCTCCTCTTCCTCTTCCTCCTCCCCCAGCTCGCCGCTTCCCCCCTCCTCTTCCTCTTCCCTCCTCCTAGCTCGCCGCTTCCCCCACCTCCTCTTCCTCTTCCTCCTCCTCCTAGCCCGCCGCTCCCCCCACCTCTTCCTTTCCTCTTCCTCCTCCTCCTAGTCGCCGCTTCCCCCACCTCCTCTTCCTTTTTCCTCCCCCTCCTAGCTCGCCGCTTCCCCACCTCCTTTTTCCTCTTCCTCCTCTCCTTTAGCCGCCGCTTCCCCCACCTCCTCTCCTCTTCCTCCTCCCCCTAGCTCGCCGCTTCCCCACATCCTCTCCTTTTCCCTCCTCCTCCTAGCTCGCCGCTTCCCCCACCTCCTCTTCCTTTTCCCCCCTGTCTCTTCCCCACTGCTAGAAGTTTTTGGACGACTTCTATATCTGCCAGTTGATACTGAAGACTGCAGACCCCTCCACCATGACATAGACGCCTTTGAACCATAGGAAAATGCAAGATACTAAAATTACTAGATCACGTACACAGTGTAGTACACTTATGCTCTACACACCCAACAGCCGACAACGGCATCCTACAAAATACCTTGAATTACATTTTACAGTCAACTATAAACAAACTGACTTGATCACAAACAGGGCCCGATAGAGGACTGGGGTTTCTGTGAGGAGAAAACTCCCACAACTACGTAAGACATCAAACACAAACTTAGAGCACACTTGTACGACCAACACTGGAGTACTGTACACCAAATAACATTGAAAACCTTCGGCAGGTCAACACTAGGATAGCCAGGTATGTTTACAATTACATTGCACACTTGGTACTACAGCTCGCATAAAGAACATGTATGAAATGCTGAGAATATGACACGGCAACAAATGCAAACACCTCCCCATATTGGCATCCACACATTTCAGCCAGTTTCTATATAGGAGTCTTGTTTCAGCCAGGCATCACATAATTTAAATCTTAGGGCGTCACAGTAGTCTGCCCAGGGATATCTCGATAATCGAGATACCCCCTAAGCTGTAAATTGATACCAGATAAAATTTCTGTCTAGAGCAGTGCCGCGGGTCTTTCACCCCAGCTGGAAGGAAAGATGATGCCAAAACTATAGAATGATTACTAGGAAGTCTACTATTTGATTGTCCAAATATTGACTTGTTCTGTAGAAATATATTACGACTATAACAATGATGCCTCACTAAAACTTTAAAATTGTCCAGACAAACGTTCATTTGATTGTGAAATGCATGAGCACGGAACTTTTCTCCCTGAGGAGAAAGTGAGATGGAAAAACCATCCATAAAAAATAATGGCAGAAATTAAAATTCATGTAAGAAATTAAAAGAAACTTTGCTTTGTTTTTGTCAGATCGAGAATTACTTAATTTTTACTCGGTTTATAGTATTTGCTCCTCCCAACTTTCGTTTTTAGTCCATAATTTCCCCTCGTATAACTGATTAAGGGGCGGTGGCGGGAATTTGGGTTAGAGCCGGACCAAGACCCGTCACGACGGCAATCTGAATTCGAAGGTTCGAGTCACCGACCCGGTTGTTCCATGGCAAGGAACTTTACCTTGATTGCCTACAACCTGGGTGGCCAAGCCAGCCCAAGTCAAGGCTGCCACAAGCCCTTAAAATAGAGAGAATGATTACCTAAAAAAAAAAAAAGGTAAAACCGCAACCCCCGTGGAAAGGAAGGGGCCCAACGATATCCAGGATAAATGAAAAAATCAATTTATTGTTAACACGGGGCTAACATAACTACCTTAAAAAAGACCAAGTTTTGTCTGATTAACACTTACA
>NC_051411.1:27287988-27305586 GCF_015228065.2 Penaeus monodon
GAAGAAGATGGGGAAGGAGAAGGACAGGCACTGGAGTAAGGTAGGCAAGAGAAACACCTCATAGGCAATCAATGTAAAGCATTATGGAGCCACCACAACAGTCGTGGCCAGGTTGGGTACATGTTTAGCAGTATGGCCAAAATGCCAAAAATTGACACTGACAGGGGAGGGGTTGATATGATCGAGAGGGAAAGATAAACTTCATTGGGAACGTCATGTTTACAGTAGATAATCTTGGCAATGTTGGTGTATGACTTTCGGCGGCTTCTGGAGGAAATGGTGTAGCACTAGAGGTACTGCAGTGAGGCAGGTAATAGATCGTTTTCACAATCTGATCGGTCTTTGTCATTGATAGGGCAATTAACTATGAAGATGGAAACACTTACTATACAAGTATTAATTAACATTTAATCCAATTTAATTCCTGGGCAGGAATGGGTTTATCAATGAGGTCAGTCAGGGTGGATAATGCTCGAGCTTGGGACTCGGATGTAACTAAGACAACACGAACTATTGTAACGGCTGCTGAAGGAAACTTTGTCTACTTGTTTTGAGAGACATTGTTGGGATAGAAGGATATTGTCTGTAAGAGGCTGTAGGGGGAATCATGAAAAATAGATCATACTTAACTGGGCTGAAAAAGAGTAAAAGATTTGTAGTGGTGGAAGCAGTTGAAGGACGAGAACAGAATGAAGAGGGGGTGGTGTTGAGTGAGGAGTTCTACGGGGAGCTGGACATTAAGGATGCAGACAGTAATAAGGGAAGTGGTGGTTGAAAATGACGACTGTGGAGAATGATATGGGTAGGTGACTTGGAATGGACCGATTTGACAGCAGGTATCAAGGAGCTGATAGTAATAACATTGTTCAGTCCTGATCAAAGAAGAACAAGGGTCAAATAACCAGACACATTAATGTTTGTAGGGCTTTTGATAAAGGAGCGACCACAATGCCCTGAATGCAGGTACAAAATCATTATTGGCCATGAGGGAAGAGAAAAGGTTCACCCCTTAGGGTCCTCATGAGAGAGAAGGGTCAGATTAAATGGCAATACTGTGTCTATAGCTTCCTGATGATATTCAAGACTGATCCGAAGCTAACCTTTGATCCTCAACACGCTCTCACATCCTCAGGAAATGGACAACATAGGTTATATAGAGAAAGAAAAGGAAGATCTTGAGGCCCAAGCAAGGTGAGGAATCAAACAGACCTGGGCCTCAGTTCCCTGCAACAAACAAGCCCCACGACAAACGGGTATGTGGAGGGGGTGGTGGGACTAATAGAAAAGATCAATCCCCAATGGCAGAAAGAGCCTTAGTGAAAGGCCTACCTCCTTTAAAATGTGTAAATTTTCTACGAAAAAAAAAAACCATAGATAACAAATTGGCCACTGTTATTGCAGTTTAGTTTTAATTTTTTGTAAACAAGAAGCAATGAATATTTCTAAAATAAACAATGACCTCTCCACAAATGCTTCGACGTAACAGCGTTACCAAAATCATGGAAAAACCCATGGATTGACAAGAAGACCATGGATACAATTTTTTTGGAAGACTGGTTTCTGAAAACTTATTGATCTTACCGTTTATGGGTATATGTAGCCTAATGCTTGATTCCTTCCTTGTGTCAACTCGTCTCTGCAATGCATTTAGAAGGTAAGTTTGCTTAGTGTTCATTTTCTTCTATAGCTTACCTATCAAATGGTTACTATGATATGGAGATAGGTTGCTTGCATAGAATTCAATGCAACAGTTCATTTGATATTTCAAGAGTGATCAAGTCACGAGCTTGTCTAGACACTACGGAAAAAGCACAATTGATGGACAAAATGTTACAGCTCATTCTGATGAATATAAATTTTATTTACGAACGTAAGGGTCTGCATAGTGTCTGGTACATTCGGTTTTCAGTGGACAACTTGAATGGAATGAAGCAAAACCTCAATTTTAAAACATAATCCATCATGGATTTTTAACTCAAATATTAGTGTGCATAGATAGGAGATATCCAAATATATCATTCTCTACAATACTTATGTATCTGCTGTTGATTGTGTTGGTAGCTAGGGGGTAAGGTTAAAAGCCTATCCACAGAGCCTGCTAGTTTGTGTGCAACGAGGACAGGCATGTGAAATTGCAGCAAACGTCATGACATGAAATGGTTAATGAAAGGGTGAGGTGTAATGCTTAATTATGTTATACTTGCTTTTAGATTACACAATATATAATTATATATAGTGTGCGCGTACGCGCGCTCTCACTTTCGCTCTCTCTCTCTCTCTCTCACACACATATATTGGGAAGGAGCAAAATAATATTCACCTAGTGTTTGATGGTTGGTCTTTAGTAAAATTTCACAGCTCATTTGTAAAAGGGTCGAATTTGTTTGCTCGGAAGTGCATACAAGGGCATGATGTGCAAGATAATATATCAATTATTAAATATACATCCAATCTATATACATCTAATTTACCGGAGTATTATTACGGATGCCAATTTAATACCTAACTAAAACTGATATGTAGACGACTTTGTGTAACTTACACTATACAGGTGAATATATTCTTGCTTTACTACTGTTCATAGTCGGGATTTATTTATGGACAATTGGTTGGGAGCGAGTGAGGGGGCAGGGTGATAGGTAATTTGAGAAGAGTGTCTTGAGAATTATAAACGTTTTTGATCGTAGGATTGTGGACTAGCTAGAGAATATGGAAGCTGTGCACAAGGAAAAACCGTCTTACTACTCCTGGATAAAGCAATGAAAGATTGGAACAAAATATAGACATTAGAAAGTGGCGCATGATCAGAAAGCTGAAATTTTAAGCAGTAAATGAAAGGACATTACATAAGAGGTATGGAGTCTTGTTTTCTGCCCAATATATTACAAAGCAATTTCACTTGTATGTAATATACATTCCTGTGATGACAGTACTGCTATGGGCAGAGTTCAACTAGCTGAAATACATCACGTAATGCATCCGATAATTTTCAATTATATAATAAACATTCTCATTTTGGAAGATGTATAATTCCTCGGATTAATGATTTGATCATTACGTTTTTAAACTGGTTTTTGGACTTCAAAACGTTATAAAACAGCGATGCCCTAACTTTTACAGCGACCCCTCCATCCCCCAAGCCCTGCCAAGAAAATGCCTAAAATAAAATGTTTTAACAGCAAATAGCAAAATGTCTATGAAATTCAGGCATTTAATTAAGGCACTACCTTTCATCATGTCGATGAAGCCTTCTAATATGCATACTAAGCTATAACTATGTAGGAAATCTGCTGCAGAATCCCCTTAATACTGTTACTGTGGGCATGAGAGCTACCAAGGGATCAGGGCTAAGAAATTAAGTAAGGAGGAACGCTGAACTGTAAAGCGTATGTACACATTATGACGGAACTTAGGCGTAGGGGGCTGTGCACCCCTACAACTCATCGAGGGGACTTCCAACCCAATCCCCCCACTGAACAAGCCTTTTGATGGATGATGTATATGACCAAACAATGCATTGTGAGACGGCAAGAGCATAGGAGAGAGAATAAGCTACAGGAACACACTCCTGTACAGTAGCTTAAATGATAACAGCTTGAGGTGGCAGTTTCTGCTCAACCACCCACGCTCATAGTTAACAGAGTGGCCCATTCTCTTCAGTAATTGTGCCACCGTGCGCATGCCTGTCTGGTTACAAAGCCCCTGATGTGTGCACGTCGTCATTGCTGTTATGGTCCTTATTCGATGAGTCGTCCAAGGACAAACTCGTACGAGTGCTGGTACTCGGTGGATGTCTGCTACGGTAGTAACAAATGTCTAGATGGGAAAATAAGGTGATCCGAGTGAAGAGTTACTGCGAATACGTCTGCAAGGTATAGTTGCTTTCCAACCCATCTTATCTCCCCCCCGCTCGCACATCATGGGGTAGTGTACCAGTATGAAACTACACATCACAAATCAAAGCACTACACGTAGAAAATGCCATCCACTTTTTTTTCTTTTAATCATACATCTAATGCAATAATGCCAAAGTTTTGAACAAAAATGTAGAAAATCGAACAATTATTCCTTCCTAAATACCAGGACAATATGGACTGTTAAAATACGAAAGTTAGGGCATGGATAAGCAATTATGTGTTATAACAAACCGAGAAAATTTAGTAAATTCCGATCATGACACACACACCAAAGCAAAGTTTTATTACATCGATAATTTCTATAGCCTGTTTATGGGTTCTAATCGTGTTTGCTTAGTATATGTTCATGGTACGGTATTCCACTGTCTCTACACTTATGTCCCGCCAGGGTATAAATGTATCTGATAGAAAGCTCCGTGCTCATGCTTCACAATCAACAAATGAAGTTTGTTGGACAATTTTTAAAGCTTTTAGAGTGAGGCATCATGTTATAGTAGTAACGATATTTCTACAGAACAAGTCAATTTTGGACAATCCAATAGTAAACTTCTAGTAATATTCTATAGCTTTTTGGCATCGAGTCTTTCTTCCAGCTGGTGGAGAAAGACCAGACAGGCACTGGCTCTAGACAGATTTTCATCTGGTATCCCTTCACAGCTAGGAGTATCTCTATATGAGAGTTATCCCTGGACAGACTGCGTGGACCGCACTAAGAGATGAAATTGTAGGTTGATGCCTGGCTGAAACACAAGACTCCTGTATAGATAGACTGGCTGGAATGTGTGGATGACAATATGGGATGTGGTTTGCATTTGTGGCCGTGTCATATATTTTGGAGCCACGTTTGTCATACATGTTCTTTATGCGAGCTGTACGTCGTACCATAGTGTGCACATTGTAATTAGATTATAAACATACCTGGTATCCTTATTGTGGACCTGCCGAAGGTTCTCAATGTTATTGTGTGGTTTACAGTACTCCACAGTGTTGGTCAGTTTATTACAAGTGTGTCTCTGAAAGTGTGTGTTGATGTACTCTATGTAGTTGTCAGTTTGCTCCTCACAGAAACCCAGGTCCTCTATCTGCCCTGTTTGTGATCAAGTCACACAGTTTGTTATACGTTGAATACATGGTGATAACTATGTAATTCTATATTTGGTATTTTATGTAAGGATGCCGTTTCTGTCGGCTGTTGGGTGGTGAAGAGGAGCATATATGTGTTGTTTACTACACTGTTGTACGTTGTATCTAGCAATTTTGTAGTTATCTTGCATGATCTATGGTTCAAAGGCGTACTATGTCATGTTGGACGGAGTGTCTGCACAGTTCTTCAGTAGCGAAACTGGGCTGATATAAAAGTCGTCAGAAAAAACTTCTCAGCAGTGGGGGAGAGACAGGGGAGGGAAGACGGAGGTGGGTGAAATGAGGTGAGGCAAAAAGGAAAGGAAGGAAGAGGAGGTGGGGGAAGAGGCGAGGCAAAAGGAAAGGAGGAAGAGGAGGTGGGGGGAGGAAGAGGCGATTAGAGCAAAAAGGAACGGAGGAAGAGGAGGTGGGGGAAGAGGGAGGCAAAAGGAAAGGGAGGAAGAGGGAGGGGGGGGAAGAGCGCAGGCAAAAGGAAAGGAGGAAGAGGAAGTTGGTGGGGGGAAAATGAGGCGAGGCAAAGGATAAGGAAGGAAAGAGGAGTGTGGGGGAGATGGGCGATTCCCCCCCCCCCCAAAAAGGAAAGGATGGAAGAGGACGGTAGGGGAAGAGCGCGAGGCAAAAAGGAGTAAGGGAGAGAGAGGTGGGGGACGAGGCGAGGCAAAAGGAAAGGGAAGAAGAGCGCAGTGGTGGTGGGAAGAGGCGCGAGGCAAAAGGAAAAGGAGGGAAGAGGAGGGGGGGGAAGACTACCAGGCGAGGGCAACAGGAAAGGAGGAAAGGGAGGATGGTGGGGAAGAGGCGAGGCGCAAAAGGTAAAGGAGGAAGAGAGGTGGGGGGAAGAGGCGAGGCAAAAGAAAGGGAGAAGAGGAGGGTGGAATGGGGGAAGAGGCGAAGGCAGAAGGAAAGGAAGGAAGAGGAAGAGATATCATGTGGTGGGGGAAGAGGCGAGGCAATACGGAAGGAGGAAGAGGAGGTGGGGGAAGAGGCTGAGGCAAAAGGGATAGACAGGAGGCAGAGGAGGTGGGGGGGAAGAGGCGAGGGCAGAAAAAGGAAAGAGGAAGAGGAGGTGGGGGAAGAGGCGAGGCAAAAGGAAAGGAGGAAGAGGGAGGTGGGGGACAGAGGCGAGGCAAAGAAAGGAGGAAGAGGAGGTGGGGGAAGAGGCGAGGCAAAAGGAAAGGAGGAAGAGGAGGTGGGGGAAGAGGCGAGGCAAAAAAAAAGGAGGAAGAGGAGGGGGGGAAGAAGGCAGAGAAAAGGCGGAAGAGGAAGGTGGTGGGAAACAAGGCGAGCAAAAAGGAAAGGAACGGAGGGGGGTTTTATTTGAGCAAAAAGACAAGGGATGCAAAATGAAACGACGGGTCGAGAGAGAGGAGAGGAGGAGGCTAGTATCAGTAGTCGATAGGCATTTGGTGTGAGAACGACTGAGTTGAGGATTAGTTTCGTGGTGGTGCGCTGGTGTGGAGTGGGGTTCGAGGGGAAAAGAACAGGTTGTGAAGGAGGACGTGTCTATTTTAGTGAAAGGAGTGAGTTGAAAGGAATTGGCGAGATGGGAAAGGGTAAAATGTTCCAGGTCCTCCAGCTCCGACTTCGGAAACAATTTATGTTTTGAATTCAATCTTCGGCTTTGCTGCCTTTGGAAGGTATATATCGCATGATCTTAACACAAGGAAAACAGAACAAAAACATATAAAATAACTTGGAACGCGTTTGCCTGAAACTACGGGATGGGAGCCACATGGTCACACATACAATTACGCTTTTGACAAATTCATTTAGTTTAACTCCGGGATACGTTTTGCGTGATTGACACACAATAGCAAATTCATTAATCATGATTGGACCAAAGCACATCTTTAATATGTATATGCCATATCTACAAGTTTCCTGATGACCTATCAGAAGATTCGCACATGAGACTCATTAATTGTTCCTCAAATAGCAAGGCATTTTATTGAGTCGATTGCATTAACAAACTGATACAAATCAAATGGTAATGGTTCCAAATAGCAAGATAAATGTGCTTAGACCATTACGGTCCATTTAAGCACTCTAGTTAATGTTAGGGAAGGGTGGATGTTGAAGTTTAGAGATTAGTTGTCTATATGTTGGGCAAAGGAATTGGTGAGTGAAAAGGAGTTAGAATTAAATGAGGATATGTATGCGTGATGTGAGTAAAGAGGAATATCTGTAAGAAGTTCTCGACAGTGAGTTGGGAGGTCACGGTGATAGGAGGATAGGATGGTAGGAAAGCCAGAGAGTAATGTATGGACGAGACATAAAGGAAATGTGGGGACATAGAGACACAAAATAGATAAATATGGGGAATTGGTATTGGAGGATGTATGTAAGAAAGGTCTCTTGAAGGATACATATAGATGAGGTGTTAATAAGTAGGAAAGGTAATGTATGACAAAGGTAGGTCTGGAGCGGAAACCATCGCAATATTCCAATGAAGAATAGTTATACTTTAGGATATAGGATTGTGAGTACGTCCTTGACGATTTTGAGGGGGAAGCAATTCTAGTAGAGGGTCGGATAAAGGGACCGAGCGGTCGAGATGGGAGAGGTGTGGGAGTTGGTGTTTACTAGGAGGGTATTAGGAGACAGGTCTGTGGAAGGGGATACTGGTGCATAAGGGATTCACGTGTGTATCCAGGCGGGAGTGGAAGGGATAGAGGGTGGTGGGAGGGACATAAAGGTGATTCACGTGTGTACAGGAGGGATGGTGGGAGGTTAATGTGGGAGGGCTTGGGGTCGCGGTGGGTGGGCGGTGTTGGGAGGGGTTAGGGATGAGGTGGGTAGGGGGGATATCATTAGGAGGGGATGGATATCAGCAGTTACTTGGAGTGTTGAAAGGAGCAGGAGTTGTAATGATTGGAGGTTGAGTGTCAGGTGTTTCATAAGTAATTCTTGAATATTTCAATAGTTTCTTCTGAGGAGTTGGTTGGGGAAGTTTTGGGGGATAAAGGAATTCTAGCGTTGATGGGGGGGAAGAGAGGATTGGTGGTGCTCAAGCGTAGCGGGCAAAGGTAAAGGTGGAGTTGTTGTGTGGTAAGGGGAAGCTGGGGGGTGGAAAACGTGTTTGTTCTGTCTGTTACGGGTTAGTGCGAGGAGGAGAGAGGGGAGGTGTTGGTGGTTGTTGTGGTAGATTGGGCGTATCTGTAGTAAGATTGGAGTGTCTGGAGTGTTTAGGATGGCAAAAGAGTTGACTGGGGAAGGGTAGGAGTAGAAGAGGGGAGAGTTAGATGTATGGGTGAGGTGGGTAGTGCGTATATTAGTAGAAATGAGCACAGATTATTGGGAGTAGTAATGAGGTAAGAGAGAAAAACCACGTCGACGTGCTTCCTGTCTGGCTTCAGTAGGTGTGAGTCAAGTTTGAATCTGAGAGTCTTGCTACCTCAGACTCAAAACTTGTAGGTGGACAGCCATAAAATACATTATGGGGGGCGCCACAGTTGGACATGTGAGTGTTTGGTGCAGAGCAGTTAGATCGGTCCCATTTTGGCTGCGTAAAGAGGAGTATTCAAGATATGTTGTAGCGATAGGGGTGTCGTAAGAGCGGGGGCCGTGACGAAAATGGAGTTTTGTTGAGGGAATGGGTAGTGTTATGGAGAGGTGGGCTAATAAGGCTTTAAAGAAGGTATTAATAAAGGGAAGGGAGGTGGGGAGAAGTTGGGAAGGTTGATGGGGATAGAGAGTGTTGAATATTGAGCATGCATGGAAGAGTGGAAATGTTCCTTCAGGGTTTGATGTGTGGCAGTACTGTACTAGTGAGGCATTGAATGAGAGGGGTTAGTTATTGCAGTCTGTTCTGGACAAGCCGGGGTAAAGGCGAGCCGTGGGTGTCAGGGAAACGGAATCGGAGTGGGTTTACATCGTTTGGGGCTATATGATTACAAGGGGCAAGCCTCATTGCACCTACTAAGTGGGGAGAAGTTTTCATTACTGGCCATGGAAGCCTGTGTTATGTGGGGATAAAATCAGTCCAACCCACTCAGGACCCCTGCGGGGTAAGGGACTAGGTAACTAATCAGGGAATACACCGTGCCCATGGCTCCTCAGGCCCGTTCAGGACTGGCACCAAGTCAGCCTTTCAATCCGTTCAGCATAGCTCTCACACCTTAGGAGGTGGATAGCAGAAAGGGTTTGTGAAGGGACAGAAACGAAAAGTGGGAAGGAAAAAAAGACCATGCAAGTAATTAGTTGAGTCGAGGGCGCTCCCAAGGTGGGGAGTTCCCCCATCATTGGGTCCCGTCTCCGCTCTCCTAAGGCCCCCCCCCACGACAACAACGGGCAAGGGATTGGGGGGCGTGTAAAATCAAAGCAAACCTGAGAAAGAAAAAAAAAAAAAAAAAGGTTTCAAGTGTACCGAGAGTGGAGCACGGAGAGAAGAAACATGGACACTGCCATCTTGTAGAACATAAAAAATAGAGTAGGAAGGAGACAATATGTAAGGTAAGGTCTGCAGCGGCCTTATATATAAACAGGGAAATAGACAACAATAAAGGCCCTGAGAAACAACCGCTTCTGAGGCTAAGGCCCCATCCACGTTTACCTTGCAAGGACCAAAACCAATGTGATGCGTAACTCATTAATGCGATCTCCCCAAGTAGTCATGTCTTACTACACACTTGTAAGAACTTTTTTTTTTTGTAATTACAGGAGCCCATTTTTAAATTTCATCTATTAATGAATTCTTCTTTTTATACACATCTTTTACGCATTTTGGTAATTATTTACACTATTTTATTGCAATCATTGTGCGCCTGCGCGTTTGACCACGGGAGATTTGACAGGCCGTGCAACGCCTTACCGTCGAGAAACGCCAGTGAGTAATGTTTTTATTTCGAGTGCGCGTCGATCCGGTCATATGTGAAAGCCGATATGGTGGATATACAGGGCGCAAAAATAGACATTAGTCTCTATATCACAGCCTGATATTTGACACCCATCAAGTGCCCCAAATGGCAGATTTGAAAAAAAGTGATTAGAATCAAGCACAATTGTGACTATAGACGGAAGGAAGAAACGTTCCCTTGTTTTCGCGTTATAAAGGTATGTGGTTTACTCTGGGGGTCCAGCTAGCTAGGGCGGTTATGTATTACCACGGTGATTAGGCGAACAATTATCCACAGGGGCTCAAGGGGGGCATTAGCCCTGCCTAGGCAATTAATATATTACCACAGGGTGGTCCAGGGCAGAGCCCCCGGCTAGAAATAGATAGATCGTAGTGTAATAATCCGTCACAGGTGTTAAGGTTAGGTGGTTTACTTGGTTTTAGGAACGCAATTGTACGATAAACACGTGGATCGTGATTATATGTTAAAATAGCAGTAGGTCGTTTTTGCCGAAGACGGGTTTTATTCCATTAGAATTTTAGCGAAAAACTGGAGCGTCGTCTGTAGACTTCAAAGATGCACATCGGGCACGTCCCCGGTTAGCGTGTTCCATTTGCCGACGACGTTTATAACTCGTATTTGATTGTGCCTTGTTTACTTCGTTCGTCGACAATGTTTGGCTCGGGTTATTTGAAAAAATCGACTTGATGGTAATTTGCGAAAAGACGCACAACAGGGTCTTCACCCTGAACAATATTGAGATCAACACAGATTTGTTTCGTGGATGACAACGAATCTGATATTTTCAGTTGTCTTCTCCAGCCGGACAATCTGGATGTGATTTGATAGTCCCGATAGCAAGGGGAGAGGCTAATGAAACATCGAAGTAGATCAGAGGAATAATTGTGGGGTAAAACAGGTGAAATAAAAGTAAAAGAGAACAGAAATGTGTAAAAACAAGCTACAAAAACGCATTAAAAATCGTGAAATGAAACTAGACTTTACGGACGATCGCCGCCATCTTTCAAACTACGGACCGACGCGCACCCATTTTCGTGAAAAAAATCTCTACGGGAACCAAAACCATCGTTCGGTGAGAAATCTACAGGGATATTCACATAAGCCAGATCCCCGTGGTCGTCTTAAAATACGTCCTAAACAATAAACAAACGGTAATTAAAAAGTTACGAGAGTGACGCACTGAGGTAGATATGAGAAAATGAGCATCTGCACATCTTGTAGAGCATAAAAAATTAGAGTAGGAAGCCAATATAGTAAATCTGCAGCGGCAGCTTATAGTAACCGGGAAATAACAATAAAATAACGCACCTGAGCAGAAACACAGCTCTGAGGCTACAGTCCCCATCATCATGTGTACCTGCCGAAGGACCAAACAATGTGATGCGTACTCCTTAAGGCGACTATAGCAAGATATGGTTCTTGTATTGCTACGCACTTGTAAGAACGCGATATGTTTGTACATACCCCCAGTGCCCATTTTTCCAATATTTCAATAATATTTAATGGATTCTTTTAACTTTTATGATACATCTTTTACGACTGTTTTGAGTTAAATATTACACTGATTTATACAATATCCTTTGTGCGCGCTGCGTCGTTTGCCAACGGGAGATTTAACAGGCCGGCAGGCTCATACCTCGAGAAAACGCCGGTGAGAGCAATGTCTTATTTCGAGTGCTGCGTCGATTCTCGGGTCAATTTTAAAAGCCCTTTTGGGGATATACTGGACAAATAGACATTAGTTTCTATCACAGCCTGTCATATTGAACCCATCACAGTGCCGCCCGAGAACAAATGCTGCAAAACCAGTGGATTAGACACAAAGCAACTCACGATAAATCAGAATAACAGTGACCATAGCATGCGGGAACAAGCGAAGATATGAACGTCCGGTGTTTCGCGATATAAAAGAGTATGTGGTTTTTACCCTGTGGGGTGCAGGGGCATAGCCCCCTGGCTAGGGGTAACTTATTACCACGGGGGTTCCAGGGGGCGTATGGGCCCCTGGTAGGCGCACATAAAATACCCCTGTGGGTCCAGGGGGCGTCAGCCCCCTGGCTAAGGCGAAGGTTAATAATCCACGGGGGTCCAGGGGGCTGTAGCCCGGCTAGAGCGCTCATATATAACACACACAGAGGAGGGCATCAGGGGGGCGTAGCCCCATGGCTGAGGAAGTATATATTACCACAGGGGGTCCAGGGGGCCCAGGGGGCCAGAGCCCCCTGGCTAGGGAATATATAGATCGTAGTGTAATAAAATCCACAGGATTAAGGGTAGATCAAGTGGGTGTTATTGGATTAGACGCATTGTACGAACCCACGGGACGATCTAATCTGTGAAACTCCGTAGATTTATACCGAACAATGGCGTATGGTTCCCGTAGAGTTATTTTTCGAAAGTTGGCGCGTCGGTCCGTAGAGTTTGAAAGATGCGGCGACGTTCCGATTAGAGTTATCATATCCATTGTTAAGCGTTATTTTTAGTCACTTGTTTTACACATTCTGTTCCGTTTTCTTCTTATTTCAGGCCTGTTTTTACCCCACACAATTTTCACTGATCTACTTCATGACCCTCCATGCTATCGCGGGAACCTTATACAATCACATCAAGATGTCGGTGGAGAACGGCAACTGAAAATATTCATCAGATTCGTTGTATCTCCCGATAAACAATCTGATGATTATAAATATTGTCAGGGCACGACCCGGTTGTCATTTTCGGAAAATATAACCAAAACTGTTTTTGTAACTTAGTCATCTAGGAGGGTGCGTCGAACTACCAGGTAACAAATGTACCAACAAACCTAACCTTAATCCTATGCACGGTATTTTATAACACGATCTATATGGTGCCATAATCAGCTGTTGAGTGTGAATAGATTTCGGTATGAACATTATTAGGTAGATAAAAATTCACCCGTTCAATTCTTCATGCCCTACTGCTCGTAATAATCGCGGCCAGATTTGCGCAGAGTAAGACATATATTAGTTACTGTAACTAAACTCAACAGTATATCATGGTTACTGACTCGTGTATTGTCAATCTTCTTTTAATGACATGAAACAACTTTCTCCTTCATGCAATCACTTACGCGGTTTGAACCTACTACGAAAATGAGAGATATACAATAAAATTAGGAAAAATAAAAAAGGCAAATGTTAGGTTTACAAAATGTAGGAAAGGGATCGGATGGCGATATCATATAACGGTTACAACTGGTATGCATGTATAACAAATGCAAATACATTGCATTGGAGCCAGCAGGTTGGCGTGTCGACTAATTGTGGAGTAACTCTTTTCCAAAAGTGTCGTAGTATACAAACACTTATTAACTATTCCTGCGGAATGTTAACAAAGTTCTGCCATTTCTACAAAAACAGACATGCAGAGTACGAAAGGTTTTCGAAAGTCAACTATCAAAACTATAAAAAGAAAACTAGCGGCTACCCTCTCTCGACTAGATCCTTTCGATGCCGATAATGCTTCAAGAATATCGGCAAACAATTTAAAACAAAGTAAATGAATTGGTAAATATTGTACATAAATAGTAAACATACAGTAACAAATGCTGGACATTCACACCTGATGCGGGATGATAATTGTTGCAAGAGTGCTTAAAAAGAAAAAATACAGTAGAATGTGGACAGTCCGTGCGAGGTATTTTTAAAAATTTCCTGACCAGGATATGCAGGCGGGCATGTTCGTCATTCCGCGGTAAAGAGGACGAAACAGTTGTGCCTGTGTTTATGACTACTAATGCTCCTAATGATGACAGGGTCCAGGTCCCTCTATCTCTGTTGCGTCGCTCGCTGGTAACATTAGCACGATACTATACAAAATGCACTATGCACGATGGATACTCATACAGAAAACGCCGTCTATAAGCATTATCGCCAAAAGAAAAACGGTTGCGTAAATATAGCATACAACTAATCATATCTTTTGAAAAATGGATTAACATATCGTTCATCTACAATACACAGTACGTGTGTAAAATCAAGTACTGCAGAAATATGGGAGGTAGAAGTTGAATATAAAACCACAATGATAAAATTAAAAATAAACAATCATATCTGCATGACAAAATTCAGGTACCACCGTAAGCCGTTACACGGACCACCCGGCTTGTAACCCAAATGACCATAAAATTAACAAACTAAGGTTCATGAGGAAACTAAGGTAATAGAGGGTTTGCCAGGCGACGCGGTAGTAGCGCCCATCTGTGGAAGGAAAATAGAAGAATTTCTACGGAGAAAACTAAACAAATTGCAGGTAGTATGTAGAGTTGGCTTTTTCTTTATCAGTTGCTCATATAACACTAAAAATGTCACAAAATATATATACCTCTTTTTCGAATTATGTGATAATAATGATTGCTTGATAATGAACATGAATATTCTCGGTTAAAATATAACGATATCATTCGAGACGTACTGCGTTCAGCAATTGAAATATCATCAAGCATTTCATTGATAGTAGCCTGACTCTTGGTTTGTGAGGCTTTTCCTGTTCGCTGTCTCGTTGCTTTGTGACAAACACACACAACACACACACCCACACACCACACACACACCACACACAACCACACACACACACACACACATATATATATATATATGATATATATATATATATATATATATATATCATATATAGTATATATATTATAGTTGATTATATATGTATAATTAATATATATATATATATATATATATATATTCTATATATATATATACATATATATACCATATATAATGTACCACATATATAACATATACCATACACAGCATGAAATATATATGTATATGCACGTTATACATATAATAAGTGATGCGTAACTTTTAATGCGATATAGAAAGTAGTTTTGTATTGTACGCATTTAAGAACGATTTTTTGTAAATCCCAGTGCCCATTTTCCAAATTCAAAATTTTTAATGGTTTCTTTACTTTTAATAATTTTACGCGTTTTGGTAATTTTTTTACCTATTTATACAATACCCTTGGCGCCTGCGCGTTTTGCCCCCGGGGAATTTAACGGGCCGGCAAGGCCATTACCTCGAAAAAACGCCGGGACAATGTCTTTTTTCGAGTGCTCTCGTTTCCCGGGTAAATTTTTTAAAGCCCTTTTGTAAATTGGGGAAAAATAGACATTCGTTTCTATCACAGCCTGATTTTTAAACCCACCCAGTGCCGCAAATGTAAAAAAGTGATTAAAAACAAGCAAATTGACCAAGCCGGAAGCGAAGAAACTTCGGGGTTTCGCATAAAAAAGGATTTGGTTTTCCCCTGGGGGCCCAGGGGGCATACCCCCGGGCTAGGTGAAAATTTTCCACGGGGGTCCGGGGGCGTACCCCTGGTAGGCGCATAAATTACCCCGGGGGGCCCGGGGGGTACCCCCCGGGCTAGGCGAATTATCCCACGGGGGCCAGGGGCAGCCCCTTCTAAGGCATATTTAACCAGGGGGCCAGGGGGCGTAGCCCCCTGGCTAGGGTATATTTCCAAGGGGGTCCGGGGGGCCCGGGGGGCGACCCCCCTGGCTGGGAAATATGATGTAGGTAAAAACCCCCAAGGTTTAAGGTTGGGTTTTTTTGGGTTTAGGACGCATTGTACTTAAACACGGGGGATTGGAATATGAAAAATCCCGTGTTTTTTAGAAAAATGGGTATGTTCCTTTTGGTTTTTTCGAAAGTTGGCGCGGGTCCGTGGGGTTTGAAAGATGGCGGCGCGTCCGTAGAGTTTCTACCGATTTTAAGGTTTTTTTTGTACTTTTTTTTACACATTTCGTTCCTTTTTCTTTTTATTTCAGCCTTTTTTTCCCCCCCCTTTCCCCCTGTCTATTTCATGCCCTCCCCTGCTATCGGGACTTATCAAATCCATCAAATTGGGGCGGGGAAAAGAACTAAAAATATAAGTTTCGTTTCATCTCACGAAAAAAATTGTGAATAAATATTGTGGGGAAGCCCCGGTTGTCATTTTCGGAAAATTAACCAAAATTTTTTTGAACTTATCTCGGGAGGGTGCGTCGCTCCCGGTAAAAATTACCAAAAAAACCCAAACCTTATCCTGTGGTATTTATACACGATCTTATTTTCCCCCATATCGTTTTGCGGATAGATTGGGGTTTAAATTTTATTGGTATAAAATTCCCGTTCAATTTTCTCCCCCTCTTGCTCGTAATAGGGCCAGTTGCGCAGAGTAAAATTTATTTTTATGAAAATCCCAACATTATCATGGTTATGCTCGTTTTTTGTCTACCCTTTTTCGAAACACGTTCTTTTTGAAAGCTTACGGGGTTTGCCCTATTTACAAAATTAAGATTTACAAAAAATTAAAAAAATAAAACTGCACTGTGGGGTTTACAAATTAGGAAAGGGGACGGAGGCGAACAATAACGGTTTAAAAAAAGGGTATGGTATAAAAAAAAGAATAATTGGCATGGAGCAGCAGGCGTTTATAATTGTGGGGAACCTTTTTTACAAAGGGTAGAGTACAAACTTTTTAACTTATTCCTGCGGAATGTTAACAAGTTCTGCCATTCCAACAGCCAATGCAAATGAAAAGGTTTGAAATCACTATCAACATAAAAAAAAAACTAAGCGGCTACCCCTCCGACTATGACCTTTCTCGATATGCTTCAAGAATTGGCAACAAATTTAAACAAGAAAAGAATTGGTAAATATTTACATAAAAAGAAATACAGTAACCAAGCTGGACATTCAAAAACCCGAGGGGGGGATAAACTGCCCCGTGCTTCAAAAAAAATACTTTAAGTTTGGCCGTGCGAGTGTTTTTAAATTTTGGGCCCCGATATGCAGCGGGCATGTTCGCATTTCCCCGTAAGAGGACGAAAACAGTTGTGCCGGGGTTTATGATACTAAGCTCCCTAAGATGACGGGGCCGGTCCCTCATCTCTGCTCGCTCGCGGTAAATTAAACCCATTCTATACCCAAAAGCACTATGACGATATAATCAACGAAAAACGCCGTTAAACCCTTCCAAAAAGAAACGGTTTTTAATTATTAGCATACAACTAATCAAAACTTTGAAAGGTAAAAATCGTTCATCTACAATACTTTCGTGTTTTAAAAACAAGTACGCAGAAAAAATGGAGGTAGCGTTTATAAAACCCAATATTTCATTAAAAAAAAAAAATAAAAGATGCAGAAAAAAACAGGTACCACCCTAAACGTTACACGACCACGGGTTTGAACCCAATGACCCTAAAAATTTAAAAAACAAGGTTCTGAGGAAAATAAGGGAATAGGGAGCTTTTGTTGCGCCTCTGTTGAGGAAAATAGAGAATTTCTCGGGGAAAAAAAACAAATTCATTGTAGCTTTTTTTTTCTTTTTCAGTTGCTCAAACCTAAAAATGTCACAAAAATATATACCTTTTTTTAATTATGTGAAAAATTTCTTTATAAATGACATGAATTTCTCGTAAAATAAACGATATCATTTGGGTCCTGCTCAGCCAATTGAAATTCATCAAGCATTCCTGATAGAGCCCCTCTTGGTTTTTTGAGGGTCTTTTTTGTTCGCTGTCCGTTCTTTTGTGACAAACCCCAACCAAAAACACAACACACACACACACACACACACCACCACACACACACACACACACCCCTAATATATATTATATATATTATATATTTTATAAAATAAATTTTAAAAATATTAAATATAAA
>NC_051411.1:27308186-27348186 GCF_015228065.2 Penaeus monodon
ACTCCACAAACAGATGGTGAAATGATTTCCATAACATCTACACCAGGCTCTGCAGTCTGGCGGCAGATCCATAAACTATCAGGTAATTGCTTCTCGGCCTGCCCCGTTCTCCATTACCATAATAGCCTCATCTCTGATCCTCTTCAAGTAGCTACTGACCTCGGTCTATGATATCCAGGTCAGTAGCAGCTCTCACCTTTCTTCTCACTTCTCTTCTGAGAAATCAGGCAAAGAGCACACTCCCATCTCCCTGTCCTCTACAGAATCTTACAATCCTTTTTATGAAATCTCATGCATTAGTCATGCTGCAACAGTCATGAAAGCCCAGACAGTATACATTGCTGTATTTTATGACGCCTTCCTACTTCCTGGTCCATCTATACATATTCAGTAAGATATGGACAATCGGAAACTTCCCTCCCTACTGGCATGAACCCATTGTACAACTTCCTAAAGCAAACCTGGTACCTTTCCTCAACATTACCGTCAAACAGCACCCACAAGCTGTGTATGCGAATATCACAATCTTATTTCCAAATCAGATTGGATTTCATCGTGAATGAGTTCTCCTTTCTCATACTTCATATGCACCACTTCCTAACCCCGCCATGCTGGTGTGGCAGATGCCACAATCGCTTCACTCAGCACCAGCACAGCCTCGCTCTGCATAGTTTCCATCCGCACTGAGTCGTCACTCTAACTAGCTGTTTGTGCAAACTACTAGAGCAAATGATTAACCTCTGCATAATGTGGGTATCTTGAATCTCGGTCTTCTCTCTCCATCCCCGTTTGGTTTCCACCATGCCCAAAGTACAGCTGACCCCCTTGCTCATTTTGAGACATATATTACATCTGCATTCGCATGCCATGAATCCATATTAGCCATATTATTTGACCTAGAAAAAGCATATGATACCACATGGCGGTACCATATTCTCCAACGTTTGCCCTCCCTAGTCACACGCGGAAATATGGGTGTCTTTATAAAGTCTTTCCTCTTCAAACATTCCAGGTCAAAATTGCGTCTTTCTCATCATCATCCTTTCCTCAGTTCGAAGGCATTCCACAAGGCAGTGTGCTCAGCACCACTTATATTCCTTGCTGTTAATGACATTCTCAGTTTTACTGCCAGGAAACCGATCATCACTAAATGTTGACGATGTTCACCTCTGGCACATCCATGCCAACACTCTACCAATTCCTTCAGTCTTCAATCTCGTCAGTATCTTCCTGGACCACTGACCATGGCTTTTCTACCTCCAAATCATTGTCCATCCTATTCTCTTGCACTCTTCTTATGTAACGCTCCACTCCAATACCGTTCCTCCAGCAAATTCCTTGGTGTCATTTTTCACTCCAAATTATCCTGGTGAGACTATATATTTTACATTAAAGAAAAAGCTTGCCGTTGCCTCCAAATCTTATAAACTGTCACATATATCCTGGGGCTCAGATCGCAAAACTCTCCATCTTCATATTACCTTGATCCTCTCCACTCTGCCTCAGTCTCCCTCCTTGATCATCTCGATACAATCCACCACTGCAGTCTTCGCTTAGCCCTAGGTGCCTTCTGCTCCTCTCCAGTTGAGAGCCTATACACTGAATCAGGCATGCCATCTCTCTCTTGATGTTGTACCCTTCTCTCTCTCCGATGATATGCTCAATTCCACCAACTTCCCCTCACCAAACTATCCCACGATCCCTGCTTCCTACCTTTGCTTCTTCTCCACATTTATTTACCCCTTTCTCCATATGCATGGATACCCCCTCTCTCATTCCCATTTTCCCCATCTCTGACCTCTTCCTTTTTTTGTCCATTCTGTCCCTCTATGGCTTATACTTTACCCCCATGTTTGCTCCTCTGTTTTCCCTGACCCACCAAAATCGAATAGCCCACCACTGTCCTTCTTACCCGTTTCTTTGACCACGTCTCCATTCATTCCTCCAATATTCATGTTTACACTGATGGCTCCAAATCCACCTCCGGTGCTGGTTTCGCAGTAACCTTCCCAACTCACACTTTCAAATACCCCCTCCCTCCTGAATCCACTGTCCTTACTATGGAACTACGCACTCCTTTTTGCCTTAAAACACATAAACTCATTCCCTTCCTCTTTCATTATTTTTACTCACTGCTATAACTCATTAACTCTCATAAGGCACTTGACCAACCCCCTTGTGAGTAAGATCCAGAACTGGTTGTTTTACCTGTCCACACGCCATAAACCTATCAGATTTTGCTGGGTACCCAGCCATGTTGGAATCCCTGGCAGTGAATAGGCAGATACTCTAGCACGATAAGCTATTATATCCACATCACACCAATCACATTTACCACGTATTCCAGCCACAGATTACTACCCCCATCCTTTGCTTGTTACTCCGTGGGGCACTTAGATGGAGACTAAAACCATTGTAGGGAATCATCCCTCCCTTGGACTTCAGCCCTCACCTCAGCTAATGACAGATGATGCAGCAGAAAAATGTTCAAGTAATAATACCGCACCGCGGCACCATATCCTTCAACAACTATATTCCCATGGTATACTTGAAAACATGGGTGTTTTCATAGTCCTTTGTGATCGCACCTTCCGTGTCAGACTGGCCTCTTCTACTTCCATTTCGTTTCCTCAGTTCGAAAGTGTCCCACAAGGCAGTGTCAGCACATTAAATTACTGTAAACACACTTGTTTAGCTCAACCACTAGGTATCCGGTCATGACTGTATGTAGAAGATTGGGCTATCTTTGCCTCTGGTCCTTCGATAAAAGCTCTCCATCAGCTTCTCCAGTCTGCAATAAGTCTTCTTGGACTACCAACTACGGCTTTTTGATTTTCTACCTCTAAAACCTTTTCCATCCTTTTTTCTCGTTCATGCATAAGCTCCCAACCTCCATTCTTTCTTTATGGTGCTCCTATCCAATTTTACCTGTCAGTCTAGTTCCTTGCTATCATTTTTAATCCAAACTGTCTTGGGAAGTTCATATCCTTTCTGTCAAAGAAAAAGCCCGCCCTCGCCTCCGATTCTTACAGACTCACGTATATCCTGGGGTTCAGACCGCAAAACACTCTTCCATTTCCATATTATCCTAAGGATGCGACCACACCAAACACGATGCATTGCGAAGTGAAGCAGCGAGGCGGAATCTGCTGCGTTTGAGCGCCGGAGAGGCGTTACCGCCGGGCGCGAGCGAGCGGTGTTCAACGATGCTAGAGTTAGGTTTGTGGCAAGTGACAACACATTCCTACAATTACCCTCGTAATTATGGGTATAGTTATAAATATAATTATCAAGATAATATAGATTCGATTATTTCTGGTAATTATGATACAATACACTCATCAAATGTTTTTCAATTTAGACATCGATATATTCATATTGGTGAATGGTAATACATTAACGTGACGATATCGATGTTAGTTATAAATTAAAGCTTAAATTACATAATATTTAATAAACGCATCCTCAAATATACAGTAGATCTATAAATCATAAATTACAGCTATGAATATAATTATTCATGAAATATAGGAATATCATCATTTTACGACAAATTTAAATATGATAGATGTGAGTATAATTATTCACAAGTGATTTATTATACATAGTTATCCATGATGAACATATTTTCCTGAGATAATTCAGATACATGAATAATTTGGTCATGAGCGAGTAAAGAAATAATCTTGTACAAGTGATGCACCATCATAATTAACCAATTACTACTGATATTTTTCAAAATAAACACAATTGCAATTACTTATTTTCAATCCTCTACAACTGAGGAGCAACCAATCCGTCCCTATGCATCTTATTCTGAATGCATAGGGTTCGAAAATCTTCGGTAATAAGACTCGACAGCCATCCCCATCAGCTTACTTTCGTGAGTAAAGTTAACTGTTAACTTTTCCCATCCGGCCTCTTACGAAGTCGAGCGGGATTGCGGCGAGTACGGTGTGGCCACATCCCAGTAATTAGTACGGTAAATAAAAAAAATCCGCGTGTTTCGCTTCGCTTTTGTGTGACCGTGGCTTATTCCTCTTATTGTGCCTGATTGTGGCTGCCATATATATTCTTCTGCCGCTGTCTCCTTTCTCACTCACCTTGACACAATCTACCATTGGCCCTAGTTATGCTCGCTTTCACCAATTTTATCTCTCCAAGCTAACCGTACCTCAATCCTTTCTTCATACCTTCTCCTCCCCATGTTTGCCTACTCGTTTCCCTGTTTGTATAGTCGCTCTGTTCTCCCATTCACCCATTTCTCATCTCCAATCCCTTCCTCTTTCTACCCTGTTTTTCCCTCCGTGGCTAATACCTTGCTCTCGTAAGTGATCTTCTCTTTTCCCTGATCCACCCGAATCAAACCTACTTGAAGCCTCCGGGCTAGTACATTGGTAACGTGTCGGCCTCTCATCCGAGGGGTCGGCGGTTCGCGCCCCGCCCAGGCGCGAGAAGTTGCAATTGTCGCCCGGAGGTTACTGCTGTGGCTGGGCACCACGGCGGATAAGGACTAGGTTCAGCCGAGTCAGCACCAGCTGACACACGTGAGCGAGTCGGCATTAGTCGACACAGGCCGGGCTCCCCTCATGGCATAGCCCGGGCGAGGCTAAGCTTCGCATATCGGACTTATCCTTATCAAACCTACCACCTTCTGTCCTGCTCACAACATTTCCTTGCACCCCTCCAGTACCCATGTCTAAACAGACGGCTCCAAATCCATCTTGGGTACTGGTTTTGCTGTATTCTTTTCTTACATATACTTTTTTCCCTTTTCTCCCAAATAGCATGTGGCAAATGTCACTCAATTTTAGACCAAGGTTGCACGAGTCTTTTTCGCTCAGTTCGCAAAATGGTATAATTGGAGGACGACAATTATTGTCTGAAGTCGTAAATAATCTAGTGACAACCATGTCACTTGAAGGAATAATGATTCCAGATTTGAAACTACTGCACATCGGTGCACATTTGCCTGCACTCATACTTGGTACACCCATTTTCGTTGGACAGCAGAAGCAGCAACTCTATTTACATACAACTTGAATGGATTGGAACATGAGATCACTATGATACAAAATTTGAAACAAAGCTGTGAAACAGTACCCAGAAAATATGGATTTTTTTTCTTTCACAAGATTTTGATAATTCTTTTATGGAATATTATTATACTATGGTGGTGATGTATCATGCAAACGTTTGTGTTTATCCACAGTTTATATAAATGTTTTGTTGGTTCATTGTCTGGAAGAGGCATAGTTGTGCACGAGAATAGGCACACATCGCATTATTTCCTCACGCAAAGACTGTGCAAGATTACCCTTTTCTTTGAAGCCTCGCTCACTGGGTGACCGAAGTTTTGTTGTCAAACATGCTTTGCGGAAAGTCTGTCTAGATATTTCCAAATTACTCTGTGTATGTCATATATCCAAAATTTTCCTTTTTATCGTATGTGATTTTAACATTTAAAAAACTATCTTGGCTCATAATGACTTTGGATGTACAAACTCCATTCAAATCTGACACCATTGTTCGAGGTCGCAAGTCACACGCTGAAAAAGAACGGAGAAGTCGGATTTTCGCGTCGCTCACCTCTTCTGTGTGAAAGGTTTCTTATATTTCCGTATGTTCGTCTTCAAATGTAGTGCTATGTGGCATGCCACATGCGACGTGCAGCGGCCTAAGGCCGTTCTCCCACCATGGTGGCACATAGCGAGTGGCAAACGATACGTGGCACAGTGATTTCATACCAAGCTTCTATGTTGCGCAAGTTAATTGGTTCACAAGATGGCATCATCGGAGTTGACGAGGCTATTGTTACCCTCGTCCTAAGTAATCCATCAATCACTTAGGGGAATAAAGCAGATGCCACTGGGGCAGAATGTGAGGTGAACATGTTCTAATACCCAGAAAATACCCGAAAGGAAAAATGTTTTGATAATTCTATCATTGACAGTATTTTATTGTGCTGGGGTGATGTGTCATACAAACGTTTGTATTTCCCCACAGTTTGTACAGATGTTTTGTTGGTTGGTTCACTGTCTGGAAGAGACCTAGTTGTGCACGAGATCAGGCACACACTGCACCATTTCCACCTGCAAAACCGCATGTGGCTACCCTATCAACCAAAACCTCACTTACTGGGTGAGTGAAGCTGTGTTGTCAAATGTTTGGCAGAATCTTTCTAGTCACTTCAAAACTACTCTATGAATGTCACACATCAAAAAGTTTTCCTTTTCATATCATATATTATATGATTTTGATATTTTTCATGTTGACTTGGACGTAAAAGTTCCATTAAAATCTAACAACACTGTTCCAGGTGGCAGGTTGCATACTGAAAAAACAATAACAACAACAAGTCCACAGGCAAGTCCAATCATGGAGCGGCACGCAGGTCGCACATGACAAATGCGATATGCCACGCTAATTCTGTGTGAAAGGCTTCATATCTTTCCGTATGTTTGTTTTCAAGTGTCGTGCCACGTGGCATGCCACGTGCAACGTGCTACCTTGGTGTGAAAGTGGGCTAAAGCCCCATCCACACAGTCGAACAGAGCCCAACAGCCTGTGTACCTGGTACATGAGTGTGCTGGTGTAAACGGTGTAAGACTTGTTTTTCTTGTATAGGACTAAGTCCACCAAGCACTGTTTGATTGTATGAATAGGGCCTAAAGTCCTGTAGGGTGAGTGCGCGAGAAATAAAGAGAGAAAGGGGGGGGGAGTTAAGGAGAGTGTGCGAGAGAGAAAGAGGGGGGAGAGGAGGGAGGGAGAATACGAGAAAGAGAGGGGGAGTGCGTGAGAAGGAGGGAGAGGGAGGGGGAGGGAGGGAGGGAGGGAGAGTACGCGATGGAGAATGAGGGAGGGTACCAGAGAGAGGGGGGGAAGGAGAGAGGGAGGGAGGGAGAGAGTGCCAGAGAGAGAGAGAGAGGGGGGGAGGTAGGGAGTGAGAGAATACGCGAGAGAGAGAGAGGAGAGAGAGAGAGAGAGAGAGAGAGAGAGAGAGAGAGAGAGAGAGAGAGAGAGAGAGAGGAGAGAGAGAGAGAGAGGGGGAGGGAGAGTGCCACAGAGAGAGAGGGGGGGAAGTAGGGGGTGAGAGAATACGTGAGGGAGATTATATATATATATATATATATATATATATATATATATATATATATATATATATATATATATATATATATATATATGAGAGAGAGAGAGAGAGAGAGAGAGAGAGAGAGAGAGAGAGAGAGAGAGGGAGGAGGAGGGAGAGTGCCACAGAGAGAGAGGGAGAGGGGAGGAAGGGAGAGTACGCGAATGTCAAAGTCTACGTCAAAACACTTTATTCCATTAATTACAACGGTTCTTCTTTTTACGTAGATAGTGGCATCATACAGTAATACAGAATAAGTAGAAACAATAACAAATACATTGGTAGGGGAGATACAAAATAAAATAGAATAAAATAAGATGGTCACATCATTAGGAATAGAGTTACATGGTTTGGCTTTGCATTTAAATGCCTGATGTCATTAACAATTTAAAGGATGCTCATGTAATTTATTTTTGAGAGTGATCAGGTTGGAGATGTTTCTAATATTTTGTGTTAGGTTGTTCCAGATCTCGGGTCCTCGGATTTGCATTTGTCCTGATTCTGTTTCCGTGTATGACCTTTCGACATGCAGAGAGTTTATCTGTCTGGTTTGAATGTATGTTTTGTTACCAATTGTTTGTAGAAGCATTAACCAATGAGGATAGTCGCCCTGTATGAATTTATGAATGAATATATGTATGAAATTGACATTTTTGTTGAACTTTTAACCATTTTTTGTATTTTTGTGCTTTTTGTATTTGAGTTTTGTTGGTTGAGCCCTATATGTTGATACAGTAGTTTATGATGCTGAGTTGAAGGGTTGTACAACAGTAATCTCGTTTCAGTGCGGATTTTGTTTTCTATGTGATTTAGGTATATCAGTGTGCCCATTACTTTTTTATGTGTTGTCCATGTGTGTTTCGAAAGTATCTGTCTATGTGTACTCCTAGATTTTTCACAGAAATGCTTGGTTTAATATGATAGCCTTCAAATTCAATGATTGTGTTTATGGGGATTTTGGCTATGTTTTGCCGACTGCCTATAAAGATGCATTGAGTTTTGTCAGTATTAAGTTTGACGCCATTGTTGTCAAATCATATTTTTGCTTCTGTAAGTCTCTTGATTATTTCTTATAGAAATTACTTACAGGGGTAGTGTGTAGAAACTAAAAGTCATCGCATATTGAACAAGGAGACAGTTGTTTGCAGTGGTTGATAGATCGTTAATGAATTTAGTGAACAAGATCGGGCCTTGTGAGACACTGAGAGAGACTGGATTCTTAGATGACATATTATTACAAATTTTGACCGACTGCGTTCTTATGGATAGATAACTTCTGAACCAATAGTTGTCAATTCCATAATTTTTCATTTTGTTAAGCAGGATTTCGTGGCTGACACTGCTATGTGCTTTCGAGAGATCACACAATGTGAATAGATTTATTTGGTTCTTGTTTATGTTATCAAAAATTTTGTTTGATTACATTCTGCGTTTCGGAAATAAGGCGATTGGATTCTAAGAAAGTTGATATTTGATTTGCAACATTTTTTTTCAAACACTTTAGAGTTATGGGACGATGATTGTTCATTTGCTCTGCATCTCCTGATTTGAAAATGGGTGATATGATGCCATGTTTCCAAAGTGATGGTTAGGTACCGGTAACTATAGATGTGTTTATAATAACCGTTAAATAGGATGCAATTGCGGGTAAGCTTTCTTTGGTGAATCGAAAAACAATGTTATCCACTCGTACTGCATTCGTTTCACGTAAGTATTTTGTTATTAGGATTGTTTTTTCCACTCCTATTGGCTTTGGTCTGAAAAGATTTGTTGAGAGCCTTGTCCTGGTTGTGTTTTGTGGGGCTAAGGAAGCAACTGTCTGTTCACAGATGAGGCTACCGATATTTGCGAAGTTGTCATTGTGGTGTTCTATACTACTTAAGAAATCTAAGGAAGTGTCTGTGTGTTGTTTTTGTTTGGTGCTAAAGTTTTAACTGTTTTCCATGTTTCTTTGGCGTCGTGTTTACCGCCATTGAACTTATTTTGAAAATAAATTGTTTTTGCTAATTGGATTAATGTTTTCATATTTCTCTTTTTTATATACTCAGAATGAAGGGTGATGTCAGTTTTATTCGTTTTGACAAATTTGTGAATCTTATTTCGGTCATGTATAGCTCTTTTGGTGTCCTCGATTATTTATGGAGCAGGGGGACGTCTAACACTTTTGGTCTTAAGTGGCATCTATACTATTGGCACGTTCGGGAAGATGTCTACTTGTCTGTTAACGTCGTCTGTTGTGAGAATCTCTGAGAGGGTCGACTGGGGGTGACTGGGGGTCGTAATTTGTCAGGTCAAGTTTTTTATGACAGGTAGTCACTTGGGCCTCTCTATATCTACTGTCGTAATTAATAGTTCGTAGTCTGCAATTTGGCAAGGGATAACATCCGTATAGGCAATGAGATCAGATCTGTTTGATATTATGACGTTTAGCACAGATGATGTGTTTTCTGTATCCTGGTATGTTTATTTATGAGCTGTTTTGATTTGTTTTTTTCTTAATGATGCCAGCTGACTTTGCATTTGATTTGTTCAGGTCATCATTTAAGCCACCCAAGATGAAAAAAGGTTTTCTTTTCATTGACATTTCTCTAAAAACAAATCATTCAGCAGTTGCATGAGGTTACCTATAGAGTGTATCAATAACATAGGAAGGATACACGCTACTTCGTATAGTTACCCAAATGCCCTCTACATCTGTGTTATTTACAGCTGTAGTGGAAATTTCATTAGATTTAAGGGTGTTCCTTACGTATATGCATTCTCCTCCTCCTCGCCCTGCATCACATCTATAAACACTGAAATTCTGAATGTTAATGAAATTACTTAACATTTTTTTGTGAAAACATGTTTCCTAATGCAAAGGATGTCGATATTTCACTTCGTGATCATCATTTCAATTTCTTCAAAGTGACCAAGGAAAGATTGCGCATTGATATGTTCTATTTTGATAGTATAGCATGGTCTTGCTGACTGTGTGACGGCGTCAAACAAGCTGGTCGTTTTTGTACTTGTTTTTATTCAAAAATACTTTTACATTTCTAGGAAAAACATGAATTTGTGAAGAGTTCTGGGTTTATATCGTTGCCTCTGATTGTTACTGTGAAACTAGAATTAAATTGATGTGTCATGTTTGTCTTTTGCATTTGATATATTTTCAAACTCTTGGGCAAGAATTTTCTATATCATCTTCCTCTGTGCCAGGGTGACAATTTGTGATGTATAAGTACACTACTTGGGGATGTCCTGCACCTTGTTTGAATGTCTGGCGCTTCTCTTGCATTTTCCTTCTCCCCTTCCTAGAGGTGACGGTGATGAAACCTTCCTTGTCTTGCTCGTTTGTTTGTTGCGATCCCGGTCGTTCTGTGATGTTGACAACGGCCGTGGGCACTTGTGCTGGTGAGGGGGTAGAAGAGGGGGCAGCGACTCGAAACACCTGGTGATGTGTTGCGTCATCCCCCTGGCAGTTGGTTGGAAGATTTTTTTATTTGCTCTTTCTCTTGCTGTTTTTTTTTATATAGCTTCTTGACGGTGTCACTTGTGCTAACGTCTCGCTTCTCATTCCAGGAACCGATGCCTGTTGGGAAGTCGCTTGCGTGGTGCCGGGCGGGGGGAGCTGGCTCGCGGGAGAAGGGTAGGGGTGGGGTGCTTGCAGGGGTGGTGGGCACAGGCGTAGAGGTTGTATGGGGGGAAAGGTTGTGTGAGTGTTCTTGATTCTGCAGGGTGTAGGTATAAGACGTTATCACAGGGGGAGGGGAATGTAAAGGGAGGGGTTGGTAACAGGACTGGTCGTGGGCAGGGGAGGGGAGGGAGGACGGGATTTGGAGGGAGTGGGGTGAATCGGCTGTGAGTGATGCTTCCTCTCCGCATTCCTGCTTCTGAGTAGGTATCAGGTCTTGGCCAATCAATTTGCTGATGGTAGACAGCTGACATCATCTTATTTTCGATGATATCTTGATTGATCATAGGTGGTTCGTTGTGTGACTGGGTGACTTGATGACGTGGTTTGTGTAAAAAATTCACAAAGGGTGTTTTTTTTGGTGGTGATTAATCTAATTGTTCAAACCCTCGTCAGTTATTGTATGTACGATGACCATTATCATCCTTTTAATGTCACGTGTCGTGTCTCTTGGTTTTCTAGAGTCCGATGTCTGTAATGATGTTATGAGCCTGATTAATTTCTTCAGGTCCGTACAAGACCATCCTTGCCCATGCTGTCTTTGTTGCGATAAAGCAAAGGATGGTTTTCAGCACAATTGTTATGATGCACTGCTTTTTTGTTTTAATCACTGCTGTAAGTGTTGTCTGCTTTGTCGTCACTGTTACCACTGGATGCACTGTTTTTACTGCTGTGTATGGAAGGGATGTCAGGACTACTAAATAGCCCTGTTCACTGGGCGGAGGGGCAGCCTTGACTCCGACTGTCGAGGGGGTGCCCATCATCCCCACGGATGGGCGGAGGCCCCGTTACCCTGGGGAAGGGGCACGATACCCTGGGCTAAGGGTCCCCTTTCACTCTCAGGGAAAGAACTCGAGCTAACTGCCCGAGGAAGCACCGGGGAAGCCCCCTGGCTGGCCCCCCTTCGACCCGGGGAGGAAAGTCAGGTCGCCCTCTTACTCTGCAGGACCATGAGACGGCAAGGTTTGCAGAGTTGTTTGGCTGCGGCGGAGAGGAGACAAAACACGTCCGAGCGTTGCAACGGGGGCTAGAGTCAGAGAGAGAGGGAGGAAGAGTGCGCGAGAGAGAGAGGGTGGAAGGGCGAGTGCGAGAGAGAGAGGAAGGGAGGGGTTAGAGTGCGCGAGAGAGAGAGGGTGGAAGGGCGAGTGCGAGAGAGAGAGGAAGGGAGGGGTTAGAGTGCGCGAGAGAGAGAGGGTGGAAGGAGAGAGAGAGAGAGAGAGGAGAGAGGAGAGGAGAGAGAGAGCGGGAGAGAGAGAGGAGAGAGAGAGAGAGAGAGGAGAGAGAGAGAGAGAGGGAGAGAGAGAGAGAGAGAGAGCAAGAGAGAGAAAAGAGAGAGAGAGAAGAAAGAGAGAGAGAGAGGAAAAGAGAGAGAAAGAGAGAGAGAGAGAGAGGAGAGAGAGAGGAGGAGAGAGAGAGAGAGGAGGAGAGAGAGGAGAGAGAGAGAGGAGGAGAGAGAGAGAGAGAGAGAGAGAGAGAGAGAGAGAGAGAGAGGGGAGAGAGAGAGAGAGAGAGAGAGAGAGGAGAGAGAGAGAGAGGAGAGGGAGAGAGAAGGAGAGAGAGAGAGAGAGGAGGAGAGAGGAGAGGAGAGAGAGGAGAGAAGAGAAGGAGAAGAGAGAGAGAGAGGAGAGAAGAGAGAGAGAGAGAGAGAGGAAGAGGAGGAGAGAGAGAGAGAAGGAGAGAAGGAGAAGAGAGAGAGAGAGAGGAGAGAGAGAGAGAGAGAGAGAGAGAGAGAGAGAGAGAGAGAGAGAAAGAAGAGAAAAAAAAAGAAGAAGAGAGAGAGAGAGAGAGAGAGAGGGGGAGAGAGAGAGAGAGAGAGGAGAGAGAGAGAAGAGAGAGGGGAGAGAGAGAGAGAGAAAAGAGAGAGAGAGAGAGAGAGAGAGAGAGAGAGAGAGAGAGAGAGGAGAGAGAGAGAGAGAGAGAGAGAGAGAGAGAGAGGAGAGAGAGGGAGGGGAGAGAGAGAGGAGAGAGAGAGAGAGAGAGAGAGAGAGAGGGAGAGAGAGGAGAGAGAGAGAGAGAGAGAGAGAGAGAGAGAGAGAGAGAAAGAGAAAAAGAGAGAGAGAGAGGGGGGGGGGAGAGAGTGTGAGAGAGGAAGGGAGAGGATAAAAGTGTAGAGAACGAGGAGTGGAGGGGAGCGAGACAAAAGAGGGAGGGAAAAGGGGAAAAACGAGAGAGGAGGGGAGAGGAGGAGAAATGGGGAGTGTGTCTCAAGCTAAGGACCGATAACACGTAATGTCATCACACGTAAGGCAGACCATATTTTATCATATTTCTTTTTGGGTAAGGGCATGTAAATAGTTCTTATTGAAAGGTTGTATATTTAATTTCCTTGTATTCATTATCTTTTTCCGGTGGTCAATCTACGTGAACGATTTATAATCCTTATAATTTATAATTATAAGAAAATAGCATGTCATGAATTGAATGCTTCATTTCAGCCATCTATAACCACTTCAATCACAACCTGATGACTATATTTCTTGCAATACCAATTCTCACAATCAGCTAGGGACAAATATCTGTCATTATCCAATAACAATATTCTAAACAATATTAAGAATTTGAACATATGTAACCGGGTACATAACCAAGAGCCACGAACACTTGGGAAAAAATCACTGGGGAATGCACTAGATTTTTATATTATTATTTCCTGTAACCATTTTGTATTTTTATTACCTCCCTCTTCCAGCAGAACATATTCCTGTGTACACTACTTCATTTAAATATTTTAACAATACTTCGGCCTATTACATTAGCATAATGTAAAGTTTTCAGTTAGTGGCCCACTGACAAAATGAACTCGGCTTGCTGTCTTCGGTCGGCAATGAAACATAAGTATAGTTGTGAAAAACTTTCGTTTTTTGAAGGTAGATGGAGTTAATAACAAATCTTAACTTTTCTGCAAACACTTCCCTTTCTTTACGTATTTCGCATACATATGTGCTCCCCTAAAGAATTCAATGTAACTGTGCAACAATATTGCTGAAATCACTTACATTACTTAAATCATTTATTACTTATTAACGTGCAATAATATTACTTACTTTCAGTGGTGTAGATACGAAGTCGAGAAGTGTAGAAACAGAACTGTAAGTGTTGTCAAAGAGAAAAAAAGAGGATGATTATTTACACGCAGCGCCAGGTAAGAATTAAGGTTTAACAAACCCAACTCGGAGTGTTTTTCATTTACACTTGTTGATTATAAAACCTTTCATATATTCATATATAAATATATGTTTTACAAATTTGTGTACATAATGTATATGTATATGTGTATATACTGTATATGTATGTATATATGTATATCTAATTATATATATATTATATATATATGGATTTAGATCTCTATGTGCATATACATACATACATGTGTATATATATAAACATGTATATATATACATGTGTATGTATACATATATACATATGTGTATGTATACATATATACATGTGTATATATACATATATACATGTGTATGTATACATATATACATGTGTATGTATACATATATACATGTGTATGTATACACCTACACATATGTGTATGTATACACCTACACATATGTGTACGTATACACCTACACATATGTGTATGTATACACCTATACATATGTGTATGTATACACCTACACATATGTGTATGTATACACCTATACATATGTGCATGCATGTCTGTATATATATACATATGTATGCATGTCTGTATATATATACATATGTATGCATGTCTGTATATATATGTATGTATAATTATATCTATGTATATATATATGTATGTATAATTATATCTATGTATATATATGTATGTATATATGTGCATGTATACATGTGTGTGTGCATGTATATATGTGTGTGTGCATGTATGTATTTGGATATACATATGTGTATATTTATTCGTATATATATACATATGTGTATAAATTTATACAGCTAATATATATGTATATATGTATATATATACATTCATATATATACATATATATACATATATATACATATATGCACATACATATATATACATATCTGCACACACACACACACCACACACACACACACACACACACACACACACACACACACACACACACACATAACATATTTTTGTTTTTAAAATAAAATTTTTTTAACTTTTTGTGTTTTTTTTTGTTTTTAAATATAAAAAACTTTTTGTGTATGTATAAAATATTTTTTAAAAATTTATGTTTTTTTATGTATACAAAAATTTTTTAAACAAAAATTTGTTTTTTTGTTTTTAACTTTTTTTTTTTTTTTTTTTTTTTTTTTTTTTTTTTTTTTTTTTTTTTTTTTTTTTTTTTTTTTTTTTTTTTTTTTTTTTTTTTTTTTTTTTTTTTTTTTTTTTTTTTTTTTTTTTTTTTTAAAAAAAAAAAAAAAAAAAAAAAAAAAAAAAAAAAAAAAAAAAAAAAAAAAAAAAAAAAAAAAAAAAAAAAAAAAAAAAAAAAAAAAAAAAAAAAAAAAAAAAAAAAAAAAAAAAAAAAAAAAAAAAAAAAATTAACCTATTTTTTAAAAATTTAATATATATTAAAATTATAATATATAAATTTTTAAAATTACAATAACAAAGGTTTTAATACATAATAATATTGATGTATAAAATATATGATAAATTGTGTTTATATAATTTGTATTTTAATTATTTTAAAATGTATAATAAAATTTAAAAACCCAAAAATTGTGTATTATAATAAATTTTTTTAAAATAACAAAAATGTATTATAAAAAAACCATATTGTATGATAATCCAATATGTTATTATAATAAATTTTAAAATTAAAAAATAATATGTGTATTTTTAACCAAAATATGTTTTTATACATAAAATTTTTTTTTAAAATAAAAATATATTATAATTATATATATAATTTTCATGATGTTGTAAAATAAAATATGTATATTTATATATAAAATAGGGCATTTTATAAATTATGTTAAAAAAAATTAATATATAGGGTTTTATTTTAAAATTAGGGTTATATATATGTTTTAATAATTATTTTTATTTTAAAATTTATTAAAACTTTAAAATGTGTTTATTAATATATTTTTATATTTTTTATATACATATTTTTTATTTTTATTTAAAAATATAAAAATTATAAATTTATAATAAATATATGTTTGTATATAAAATTTTTATTATATACATTTAAAATTATATATAAAATTTTGGGGAATAAATATATACTTGAAAAAAAAAAAACAAAAAAAAAAAACACAAAAAAAAACAATATATAATATTAAATAAAATATATATTTAAATATTTAAAAATTTAAATATATATTAATTTTATTATAAAAATCTAATATATTTTTAATATATTAAAATCCAAAAATATATTTAATTTTGTGTAAAAATATAAATATTTTTAAAATATATAGGGATTTTTTAAAAATTATGTATTTTCTATATAAAAAACATAAAGGTGTTTTAATAATGTTTTTATACATAAAATAAATATAAATTATATATAGGTTTAATACATATAGTAAAAAAAAATTTAAAGTATATATAAATTTTTATTAAAATTATAATATTTGATATAAAATTTATTGATATATAAATATTTTTTTATATATTATATATATTTTATATTTTATATATTTTATTTTTTATATATATTTTATATATTTATATATTGTATTTTGGTTTGTATGTTTAAAATAATGATATTAAAATTTATATATATGTATAATTTTTATTATATATAAAATATATGTGTTTAAAATAAAATTTTGGATTTTTATCATATAATTTTATTATATATATTTATATATATAATAATAAAATATTTTTATATAAATAGTATTTTTAAAATTTTTATTATTATGGGAAAAAATTGTATATTATTATTTTAAAAAAATTGGTATTTTGTATAATATTAATAAAATGAAAATATATGAAAATTTTAAAAATTATATGATATATTAAAATATTATTATTAAAAAATATGAAATTATAATTATTTGGGAATATGGTATAATTATATAATATTTATAAAATCCATTTTAAATATTTTTAAATATTTTGTATATATTATATGTATTTATAGATATAAAAATATTATATAAAATATCATATATTTTTTAAAATGTATATAATTATAATATATATAATATTTTATTTTAAATAAAATTTTATATTTATATTTTATTATATAAAATTAATATGTATTATCTATTTATAAAAGTATTTATGATATATAAAATATATATATATATATATGTTTATTATATATTTTATATATATATATATATATATATATAAAATATAGATATATTTTTTTATATATATAAAATTTTTTTAAAATTTTATGTATATATTTTTATATTTGGCAAAAAGTTTTTAAAATAATATAAAAATTTTAAAATTATATATATATATATTTTAATATATATAAAATTTTAATTTTTTTATATAAAAATGGATTTTATTTAAATATACTTTTAATATATTTTACGGGTATTTTTTATATATTTTTAAAAATTTATATTTTTAAATTTTTAAATTGATAAATTTTATATACATAAATTTTATATATTTTATCAATTTTGGATATGGAAATATTTTTTATATTTTATATAATTTTATTTTGGAGATTATTATTTTTATAAAAATAAAATAAAATATATATATAATATATATAATATTAATATATAAAATAATATTTTATAATATATATTAGATTTTTATAAATAAATTTTTTATTTTTATATTTTTATAATAATATATATATATAAAAATATATATATATATATATATTTTAAAAGAAAATTTTAATATATAAAATATATATATAAAAATTTAATATATAGATATAATATAATATTATTTTAGATTATATGGAAAAATTATATATTAAAATACCTTTAGATAAAATTAATATTTATATTATATAAAAATATAAAATATATATTATATATATAAAAAATTTGATAGATAAAATTATATATATTATATTTTATATAAAATATATATTGTTTTATATAGATATATATAAAATATTATATATATATTATATATAAAATAAATTAATGTATATATATAATAATTTATATTTAAATATATATTATAATAATTTTTATATTATATATTAAATAAAATATATAATAAGTTAAAATTAGATATATATATAATATATAATATTTTATATAATATCTCTTTAATAATATATAGATTTATTTTAAAATTTTATATATATAAATATTTTAAAATTTTAAAGTTTGTAATATTTTAAAATTATATTATAGAATATATATATATTTTTAATATATTAATAAAAGTTTTATAATTATATAATAATTTTTATATATATATCAAAATTATATAAATATTATATAATATATATAATATATATAATATTTAAAATTATATATAATAAGTTATAGGATAAAATATAAAATATGTATTATAATATCCATGAATTTTGGGCTTTAAATATATATATATTATAATTAAAATTTATAAATAAAATATTTTTATATATATATATTATTTATATAATATAAAATTATAAAAATAGGAATATATAATATATATATATTTATATATATATTATATAAAATTATTATATAAAACCCATAATATATTTATTATATTTATATTTTTATAAAAATATATATAAAATAAAATAAAAAAAAAATATTTATTTTTAAATTTTAAGATTTTATTATATTTTTATATATATATTTTATAATAAAATTTTTAAATTAATATTTATATATAAAATTTAAATAAAAATATATTTATTTTTATATTTATATATAAAAATATAAAATATATATTATATGAAAAATTTATATTATATATATATATATTTTTTTTATATATAGATATATTTATATATAATATTAAAAATTTATATATAAAATTTTTATAATATATTTAAAAATATATATATACTTTTTATATATATATATTTATATTATATTTATTATATTATTTTTATATTTTTAATAAAATATTTTAAAAATATAAAAAATATTTTTAAAAAATATATAATATAAAATTAATTAATTTTTATAAAAATTAAAATATATTATTTTATATAATAAAATATATATATTATATATAATATAATATTATATATATAGAAATTATTTTATTTATAAAAATATATATATATATATATTGTATATTTTTAAATTAAATATATATAATATATTTTAAATTTTTTTTTTTTTTTTTTTTTTTTTTTTCTTTTTTTATCGATATATACATAAATCTTTCACACTGATCTCACTCCTTCCTCTCCCTCTTTCACACTGATCTTAACCCCTTTTCCTCTCCTCCTCCCCCTTTTTCCCACTGAATCACTCCTTCTCTCCCCCTCCTTCCCTTTCACATGATCTCACTCCTTCCTCTCCCCCTCTCTCTCTTCCCCCCTTATCTCACTCCTTCCTCCCCTCCTCCCCTTCTTTCACACTAAATTAAATTTTCCCCTCTCCTCCCCTTCCTCTTTCCCCACTTTTCTCACTCCTTCCTCTCCTCCTCTCTCTCTTTCACACTGATCTCCCTCCTTTCCCTTCCCCCTCTCTCTCTTTAACACGGGATCTCACCCCTTTCCCCTCTCCCCCTTCCTCCCTCTTTCAAAATTGATCTAAACCCCTTTCCTCTCCTCCTCCCCTCTCTTTCAAAACTGTTTCTCACCCCTTTTCCCCCTCCCTCCCTTTCCACCCCTGACCCCACCCTTCCTCTCCCTTCCTCCTTCTTTCCACTGATCTCCCCCCTTCCTTCCTCCCTCTCTCTTCCCCAATGAACCCACTCCTTCCTCTCCTCTCTTTTCCACACTGTTTCTCACTCCTTCCTTCCCCTCCCTTCTTTCACACTGATCCCCAAAAACCCCTCCTTCCTTCCTCCCTTCCTTTTTAAACACTGACCCAAATTCCTTTCCTTCCTCCTCCCCCCTCTTTAACACTAAATCTCACCCCCTTCCCTTTTCCTCCCCCTTCCCTCTTTCAAAATGATCTCACCCCCTTCCTCTCCTCCTCTCTCTTTTTCACACTGATCCATTTTCTTTCCTCTCCCCTCTCTCTCTTTCAACTGTTTCCTCACCCCTTCCTCTCCCCCCTCACCTTTCCCCACTGATCTCATCCTTCCTCTCCCCCCCTTTCACACTGATCTCACTCCTTCTCCCCCCTCTTTTTTTACACTGACTAACCCTTTCCCTTTCCTCTCCCTTTTCACCTGATCTCATTTCCTTTCCCTTTCCCCCTCCTTCCTTTTTCCCCCACTGATCTCCTTTTCCCTCTCCCCCTTTCCCTTTTTCACAATGATCCCCAATCCCCTTTTCCTCCTCTCTTTTCTTTCACAGTGATCTCACCCCTTTTGGGTTCCCCCTTCCCCTTTCACACTGATTCACTCCTTCCTTTTCTTCCTTCTCCCTTTTCACTTGATCTCACTCCTTCCCCCTCCTCCTCCCCCTCTTTCACACGATCTCACCCCTTCCCTCTCCCCCTCTTTCTTTCACACTGATCTCCCTCCTTCCTCTCCTCTCCCTTTTTTCACACAAATCTCACTCCTTCCTCCCCCCTTCCCCCTTTCTTCCCCAACTGATCTCACTTCTTCCCCCCCCCTTCCTTCCCTTTTTCACTCTAAACTCACCCCTTCCTCTCTCCTCCCTTTTTCAAAAGTTTCTCACCCCTTTCCTCTCCCCCTCCCCTTTCACACTGTTTCTCACCCCTTTCCCTCCCCTTCCTCCCTTTTCACCCCGACCTCCACCCCTTTCCCTCTCCTCCTCTCTCTCTTTCACACTGATCTCACTCCTTCGTCTCCTCCTCTCTGTCTTTACATAAATCTCACTCCCCCTTCTCCCCCTCCTCCCTTTTTTCCCACGATCTCACTCCTTCCTCTCCCCCCTTTTTCAAAAGATCTCAACCCTTCCTCTCCCCCCTTTTAAAAATGATCTAATCCTTCCTCCCCTCCTCCCTTTTCACATGATCTACCCCTTTCTCCTCCTCTCTCTCTTTCAAAATGATCTATTTTTTTCCCCTTTCCTCCCCCCTCTTTAAACACGGGATCTACCCCTTTCCCTCTCCCCCCTCTCCCCTTTTTTCCCCATGATCTAAACCCCTTTCGTCCCCTCCTCCCCTTCTTTCACACTGATCTCACCCCTTTCCTCTCCTCCCCCCCTTTTTCCCCATGATCTACTCCTTCCTCTCCTCCTCCACTTTCACACTGATCTCACCCTTCCTCTCCCCCTTTCCCCACTTTTACACTGATCCACTCCTTACTCTCCCCCACCCCCCTCTTTCACATGATTTTCCACCCCTTCCCTCCACCTCCTCCCTTTTTCACACTGACTCACTCCTTCCTCTCCTCCTTCTCCCTCTTTCACTCGGATCTCACCCCTTTCCTCTCCCTCTTTCAAAATGTCTCACTCCTTCCTCCCTCCTTCTCTCTTTCCCAATGATCTCACTCCTTCCTACCCTCCTCCCCCTTTTTCACATTTATCTCACTCCTTCCTTTTCCCCTTTCTCTTTTTTCACACTAAATCTAAACCCCTTTTCCTTTCTCCTTCTTCTTTTTTCACAGACCACTCCTTCCTCTCTCCCTCTCTCTTTCACACTGATCTCACCCCTTTCCTTCCCTCCTCACCTCTTTCACACTGATTTTAAATCCTTCCTCCCCTCCTCTCCCCTTTTCAAAATGATCCCACCCCTTTCCCCTTCCTCCCTCCCCTTTCACACTGATCTCACTCCTTTCCCTTTTCCCCTCCTCCCTCTTTCACACTGATCTCACTCCTTCCTCTCCCCTCTCTCTTTTCACATGATCTCATTTCCTTCCCTTTCCCCAATGATTCCCCTCCTTCCTCTCCTCCCCCCTCCCTTTTTCAAAAGGATCTCACCCTTCCTTTTTCCATTTGATCTCCCCTTTTCCTCTCCTCCTCTCTCTCTTTCACACTGATCTCACTCCTTCCTCCCCTCCTCTCTCCTCCTCCCTTTTTACACTGATCTAACCCCTTTCCCTTTATCTCCTCTCTCTCTTTCACACTAAATCTCACTCCTTCCTCCCCTTTCCTCTCCCCCTTTCACACTGACTCACCCCCTTTCCCCCTTCATCCTTCCTCTTTCACACTTATCTCCCCCCTTTCTTTTCCTTTCCCCCCTTTTCCCCACACTGATCTCACTCCTTCCTCTCCTCCTCTTCCTCTTTCACACTGATCTCACTCCTTCCTCTCCTCCTCCTCCCTCTTAGACACTGATCTCACTCCTTCCTCTCCTCCTCTCCCTCTTTCACACTGATCTCACTAATTCCTCTCCTCCTCCCTCTTTCACACTGATCTCACTCCTCCCTCTTTCACACTGATCTCACTCCTTCCTCTCCCCCTTTTCCTTTTTTCACACTGACTCACAAATTTCTCTCCCCCCCTCCCTTTTTCACATTGACCCAAATCCTTCCCTCCTCCTCCCCTTTTTCACATGTCCCCACAAATTTCCCTCTCCTCCTCCTCCCTCTTTCACACGGGGATTCACTCCCCCCCTTTTCCCCACTGATCTCATCCTTCCTCTCCTCCTTCCTCTTTCCCCCACTGATTCACCCCTTTTCCTCTCCCCCTCCCCCCTTTTTCCCACACTGATTCATTTAATTTTCCTCTCCCCCTCCCCCTTTTTTCAAAATAAATCCTCATCCCCTCTTTCACATTTGACCCTCACCCCTTTCCTTCCTCCTCTCCCTTTTTTCCCCAATGTTTCTCATTTAATTTCCCTCTCCCCCTCCTCCCTCTTCACACTGATCCCCACTCCTCCCTTTTTCACATATCCCACCCCTTCCCCCCTTTCCTTTTTTTCCTCCTTTCACACTGACTCACCCCTTTCCCTTCTCCCCCTTTCCCTCTTTCACATGACTCACTCCTTCCTCTCCTCTTTAAAAAGATCTAAACTCCTTCCTTTTCCCCTCCCCCCTCTTTCACATGACCCAACTCCTTCCTCCCCTTTCCTTTTCCTTTTTCACACTGATCTCATCCTTCTTCCCCTCCTTCCCCCTTTCACACTGATCCACCCCCTTCCCTTTCCCCCTTCCCTTTTTCACACTGTTTCCCCACCCCTTTCCCTCTCCTCCTTTCCTCTTTCACACTGATCTCACTCCTTCCTCTCCTCCTCCTTCCTCTTTCACATTTATCTCACTCCTTCTTCCTCCCCCTTCTCTTTCACACGGGACTCACTCCCCCTCTCCCTCTTTCAAGGGTCTACCCCTTTCCTCCCCTCCTACTTTTTTCACATGATTCACTTCTTCCTCTCCCCCTTCCTTTTTCACACTGATCTCACCCCTTTCCTTCCCCCTCTCTTCCTTCACACTGATCTCACCCCTTCCCTTCCCCTCTTTCCCCACTGATCTCACCCCTTCCCTCTCCTCCTCCCCCTTTTTTCACACGATCTCAACCTTCCTCTCCTCCTCCTCCCTTTTCAAAATGATTTCATTTTCCCTCTCCTCCTCTCTCTCTTTCAAAATATCTAAACTCCTCCTCTCCTCCTCTCCCTCTTTCACTCTGATCTCACCCTTCCTCTCCCCTCCTCCCTCTTTCACACGGGATTCACCCCTTCCCCCCCCCCTCTCTCTTTTTCACAATGATCTCCCCCTTCCTCTCCCCTCTCCTTTCACTTGATTCACCCCTTCCCTTTCCCTCCTCCTCCCTTTTCACACTAAATTAAAATCCCCCCTCTCCTCCTCCCTCTTTCACAGTGTTCTCACTCCTTCCTCCCCCCCCTCCCTCTTTCACACTGATCTCACTTTTTTCCTCCCCCTTTCCCCCTCTTTCACACTAAATCTCACTCCCTCCCCTCCCCCCTTTTTCCCAAAATAAATCTAAATTTTTCCTCTCCTCCTCCCTTTTTTAACTCTGATCTCACCCCTTTCCCTTTTCCCTCCTCCTCCCTCTTTCACACTGATCTCACCCCCTTCTATCCTCCTTTCTTTTTCACACGATCTCACCCCTTTCCCTCTCCTTTCTTTTCTTTCACACTGATCTCACTCCTTCCTCTCCTCCTCTCTCTCTTTCACACTGATCTCACTCCTTCCTCTCCTCCTCTCTCTCTTTCACAATAAATCTCCCCCCTTCCTCCCCTCCTTCCTCTTTCACATTGATTTTCATTCTTCCTTTTCCTCCCCCTTTCCTCTTTCACACTTTTCCCCCCTTCGTCCCTCCTCCCTTTTTCACACGATCTCACTCCCCCCTTTTTTCACATGGTCTCCCCCCTTTCCCTCTCCTCCTCCCTCTTCCCCACGATCTCACCCTTCCTCCCCTCCCCCTCCCCTTTCACACTGATCCACCCCTTTTCCTCCCCTCTCCCCCCTCTTTCCCCATGGTCCCCACTCCTTCCTTCCTCCTCCCCTTTCAAAATGATCTCACCCCTTTCCCTCCCCTCCTCTCCCTCTTTCCCCAGATTCAAAAATTTCCCTTCCTCCCCCCCCTTTTTTCAAAATGATCTCACTCCCCCCCCTTTTTCACTGATCTCACTCCTTCCTCCTCTTCCTCCCTCTTTCACACTGATCTCACTCCTTCCTCTCCTCCTCTCCCTCTTTCACACTGATCTCACTCCTTCCTCTCCTTTCCTCCCTCTTTCACACGGGTTTCTAAACCCCTTTCCCTTTCCCCTCCTTCCCTCTTTACACGGGGATCTCACTAATTCCTCTCCTCTCCTCCCTCTTTCATACTGATCTCACTCCTCCCTCTTTCACACTGATCTCAAACCCTTCCTCCCCCTTTTTCCTTTTTCCACACGATTTTCACTAATTCCTTCCTCCTCCCCTTTTTAAAAACTGATTCACCCCTTTCCCCTTCCTCCCCCCCTTTTTCACATGATTTCACTTTTCCTCCCCTTCCCCCTCCCCCCTTTTAAAAATGATTTTCACTCCCCCCTTTTTCAAAATGATCTCACCCCTTCCCTTTCCCCTCCTTCCTTTTTCCCACACTGATTCACCCCTTTCCTCTTTCCCCTCCTCCCTTTTTCCACCTGACTCACCCTTTTTCTTCCCCCTCCCTTTTCACACGATCTCACAATTCCTCTCCTCCCCTTTTCCTCTCTCATACGATCTCACTCCTCCCTTTTTCCACATTAAATCTCACCCTTTCCCCTTTTCTCTTTCACACTGATCTACCCCTTCCTTCCTCCTCCCTCTTTCACACTAAATCTCACTAACCCTTTCCCTCCTCCTCCCTCTTTCACACTGACTCACCCCTTTCCTCTCCTCCCCCCCTTTTTTCCCACATGATTTCACCCTTTTCCCCCCTCCTCCTCTCTTTTTTCACACTGTTTCTCACCCCTTTCCTCTCCTCTCCCTTTTCACATGATCTCACCCCTTCCTTCCTCCTCCTCTTTTTCCCACATTTATCTCACCCTTTCCTCTCCCTCTTTCAATGTCTCTCTCCTTCCTCCCCCTCTTCACCCTGATCTAACCCTTCCTCTCCCCTTTCCCCCTGATCTCACTCCTTCCTCTCCTCCTCCTTCCTCTTTCACACTGATCTCACTCCTTCCTCTCCTCCTCCTCCCTCTTTTCCCCATGATCTCACCCCTTTCCCTTTCCCCCCTCCCTCTTTCACATGATCCCTCCTTCCTTTTTCCCTCTGATCTCCCCTCCTTCCCTCCTCCTTCCTCTTTACACTGATCTAAATTCCTTCCTTCCTCCCCCTTTCCCTTTTTCCCACACTGATCTCACTCCTTCGTTTTCCTCCTCTCTTTTTTAAACTGATCCCCACCCCTTCCCTCCCCCCTTTTTTCCCACTAAATCCACCCTTCCTCTCCCCCCTCCCTTTTTCAAAATGATCTAAAACCCTTTTCCTCTTTCACACTGATCTCATTTCCTTCCTCAACCCCCCCTCTCCCCTTTCAAAACTAAAACTCACTCCTTCCCCCCCTCGTCCCCCCTCTTTCACACTGATCCCCCACTCCTTCCTCTCCCCCCTCCCCTCTTTCACACGGGTCTCACTCCTTTCCTCTCCCCCTTCCTCCCTTTTTTCACACTGTCCCCCCTTTCCCTTTCCCCTCCTTCCTCTTTCCACTGATCTAAACCCCTTTCCCTTTCCCCTTTTTTTTCCTCCCCCTTTCACACTAAACCCAAACCCTTCCCCCCTCCTCTTCCCTCTTTTCAAACTGATTCATTTCCTTTTCCCTTCCCCTTTCACACAGATCTCACCCTCCTCCCCTTTTCCCTCCCTCTTTCCCACTGTTTCTCACTCCTTCCCTCCCTCTTACACTGATCTCACTCCTTCCTCTCCTCCTCCCTCTTCACCCCCCTAAATCTCACTTTTCCCCTCTCCCCCCTCCTCCCTTTTTCACACTGATCTAAACTCCTTCCTTTTCCTCCCCTTCCCCTTTTTTCCCACACTGATCTCCTTTTCCCTCTCTCCTCCCCCTTTTTCCCCACTGACTCACCCCTTCCCCCTCCTCCTCCCTCTTTCACACTGATCTCACCCCTTCCTCCCCTCCTCCTCCCCCCTTTCCCCACTGATCCCCCCTTTTTCCTCTCCTCCTCCTCCCTCTTTCACACTGATCTCACTCCTTCCTCTCCTCCTCCTCCCTCTTTCACACTGATCTCATTTCCTTCGTCTCCCCCCTACCCTCTTTCCCCAGGATCCACCCCTTTTCCTCTCCTCCCCTCCCTCTTTCACATGATCTCACTCCTTCCTCTCCTCCTCCTCCCTCTTTCACACTGATCTCACTCCTTCCTCTCCTCCTCCTCCCTTTTTTTCCCACTGATTCACTACTTCCTTTTCCCCCCTCTTCGCAGGTGGACCCCTTTGTTGCGACCTATTTTTATTGTTTACGGGGGTTTGGGGATGGGGGGTAAACATTTTGTGCTACTCGTTAAGTTGTTGGACTTGGAAGAGAAACAGTTAATTCTTCAACAAATGATGACTGCAGTTAAAATATTTACAAAAACGAAGGTTACATCATCGACAGAAGCGCCGGTTACATCATCAACAGAAGCGCTGGTTACATCATCAACAGAAGCGCTGGTTACATCATCAACAGAAGCGCCGGTTACATCATCAACAGAAGCGCTGATACATCATAAACCAGAAGCGTGGAAACATCTTTTAAACAAAAGCGGGGTTTACATCACCCAACAGAAGCGCTGGTTACATCTTTAAAAGAAGCGTTTGGGTTAAAATAAATTCAACAGAAGGGGGGTTTTTTACATCATCAACAGAAGCGCCGGTTATATTACTAACAGAAGAGCTGTCAGTACCCCAATTTGATGTGACAGCATTGTTGACTAACTGGCTTTAGGGAAAAAAATAAAAGCCAGTAACAACAGGAGAGTCAGCTGAACTTAACAGAAAAAGGAACGTCAACAGAAAAAGGATTGCCATTTACAAAAAAAAAGGGAAAGATTTCATTATCAAGGGAAAAACAAGAGTGGAGATTGTTTTTAAAAAAAAAAATTTTCCCCCTTTGTAATTATTATATGAACATTTGACAATTTTTTAATTGATATTTGTTGTTATCTATTTCATTTTGTTAGATTATCTATGTTGTTTAATAATAAATTACTCAACAGCCATTCATTTTCATTAGTAAACTTTCAACACTTGTCAGCGAGTTCTGTCTCGTCATTTAACAACTTAATTCTACTCTCGCAAAATAGAGAGAGAGAGAGAGAGAGAGAGAGAGAGAGAGAGAGAGAGAGAGAGAGAGAGAGAGAGAGAGAGAGAGAGAGAGAGAGCGGGAGAGAGACAGAGAGAGAGGGCAAAGACAGGGAGAGAGAGAGCGAGAGAGGAGAGAGAGAGAGAAAGAGAGAGAGAGCGGGAGAGAGAGAGAGAAAATGAAAATGAGAGAATGAGTCACTGGGCAAGTCTTGCGCAGTCACTCGTATTGTTATTGTTGAAACTTTAGCATACTGTGTGAAATCAGGTGTTCGATCATTTTTTCTCTAACTCGCCCAATACCTGGTAATACATTCGGTAGCCAATCAGCATTTATGACGAGTAATGACGTCATCAGCCAAACTCCAAACGCGTTAGACTTTCGGCTTCTACCAAAGCCGGCTGTTGTTATCATCACCAATATTTTTTTTCTCATAATTTTTGTCATTTACTATTTTCACAACTATTTTAACTATTATAATAATGGTGGAAATAACATTGGCAGGCTATTAAACAATTAGCAGTTTAGTTTCCTCCTAAAATGTGGGTGTCGATTGAAAGAAAACAAGCATAATGAGGGTAAACTTTAAAAAATTAACGTTAAAGCCCCCTGCCACTAAGCTATTAAACAAGAAAAAATAGGAATTAAACAAGAAAAAAAGGAAAGTATAATTGCAGAGTAAGAGGAACATGGGGAAAAGAGAAAAAGAGAACAAGTAAAGAATAAAGATTGCCTTTGTATGTATCACAGTAGGCCTAATCTCGCTCACCGGAAGAGGAAGATTCTGTCTTGAAATCCAGAAAATAAAAAACAAAAAGAAGCTTCTATATATTTGTTAATGATTATTCATTGTGTGTGTGTGAGAGAGAGAGAGAAAGAGAATGGAAAATTTAAAAAATTCGGCCACATCAACATCTTGGGTCATAAGTGGTGTATATAAAATATAGCGGCAGGAAGGGACTTGGGAAAGCCTCCAGGTAAGAAAGTTTTTTGGTTCAGTAAGGCGATGTTTGTAGATTTCCAGAATGGGCAGTGGTCAAAACGAACATCAAAGGTTACACAGCATTATGATAAAGTATTGTGGCGAAAAGGGGTATATGAGTTAATGATTAGGATATGTGGACAGAAGTGGATGAAGTAGAAAAGGAAAAGGAAATGGGAGGGAGATAAAAGACCATGTAAAATTTGTCTCCTGATCCCCCCTCCACGACGACAACAACGGGCATGGGACTGGGGGGGGGGGAAGGGATACATTATAAACTTCATACTTCATGATACAACTCTCCAATCCTCTTTTCTCACAGTCGTAAACATCCACTGACAAACCACATTTCTTTGTTTGTGGTTTGGCTAATAGTCCAAGCTTCGTAGCAAATAAAAATGATCGAAACGAAACAATTCAAAATCCGTGGTTGTCTCAGAATGCATTCCTGTACTTGTTAAGATCGTTACTTCTTCAAAAACAGTTTTATTTTCACTTTTCGTTTTTTTAAATTTCCTTCTTCATGTCTTTCATCACCCTTGTAAAATGTACAATTATTCTTACAATCACCTTCTGTAATTTCTTGTTTATTCCCATCACTTCTATCTCGCACTTTAACTTCAAACATTTTTTGTTTCACACGATTCTTGTCCATAATTTCTCAGAATGAAGAAAAGCCGCGTCTACAGCTTTTCGAATATTACTCACAAATAAAGTATGATATGGCATAAGTATGTCACATGTATGGTTAGGCATCCCCTCTCCCAAATCTTCCTTAAAATACCTTTCCCCCTCAATCCCTTGCCCGTTGTTGTCTGGGAGGAGGGGGGAGTCGAGAACTGGGACCCAATGCTGGGAAACTCCCCTGCCTTGGGACTCAACCCTCGACTCAACTAACTTTGCATGGCCTTTCCCCTCCTGCTTTTTCGTTTCTACTATCCACTCCCTAAGGTGTGAGAGCCGTGCTGAAAGGATGAAAGGCTGATCTTTGTGCCAGTCCTGAACGGCCTGAGGGAGCCATGGCCACGGTATTCCCCTGTTTTTGTCTAGCCCTTACCCCTCAAGGGAACCCCTGAAGGGTGGACTGTTTCTCTCCCCAATATACTCCAGGCTTACCATGGCCAATAATGAAGATTATTGAGCATTATTAAGGGCAATGAGGCTTGCCCCTACATCAAGGAACCCAACCAATTCAAACTCTCCCGATTCCCCGATCCCAGGCTCTCCTTTGACCACGGCTCCGAACGCTGCAACTACTATTCTCTCCTCAATGCCCACTAGTACGTCATCCACCCAAGTCAACACTCAATCTCCAGGAGACATTCTTACTCTCACAACATGTTTAACTTCATTATCTCTACCCCAACAACCTTCATCACTCACCCCATCCTCCCTTATTACTACCTTACAGCCTTATTGTCCACCTCTCATAATACTACCTCCCACAACACTACTCCCTCTTTCATACGCCCCCGTCCTTCTACTACCCCCATCTCCTACAAATATCTTAAATACTATATTTATCCTCACGGACTATGATGCGGTATCAGTACAGTGCTACTCTGTTCCTCCCAGAGGCATCGTAAGAACCCCACCAACATTGCCAAAATTACTTTCCGTAGACATGACCTTCCCTTTAATGTTTTAATTGGTGGAGAATCCCTCCCTGTCCGACCATATCAACCTCCTCCCCGTCAGTGCTAAAATTGTCTAGGACATCCTGTCAAACATTGCCGTTCCACAGCCAGGTGCCCTTTATGTGCACAACCTGGTCATACTCGATCAAACTGCTCTCCACAGTCATGCACATGTGCCGACTGTGGCGGCCCCCATAGTGTATTTTATAGGGGCTGCCCCACCTACAAATTTGAGTCTGAGGTGGCAACTCTCAGATTCAGACTTGGACTCACTCTACATGAAGCCAGACAGGAAGCATGTCAACGAGGTTTTCCTCTTACTCTATACACCAGTAATTTCGCTCGCTCTGCCCCTCCCCCGCCCTCCCAAGACGTTCCTACACCCACCCCTATACCTATCCCTCCTCTTACTTCCCCACTTCTACCTCCAAATTCTTTTGCCATTCTAAATCCAGACACTCCAATCTCTCCTGCAGCCCCAACACCTTCCCCTCTCCCTCCCCGCACTACCCGCAGCAGACAGACTAAAGGTTCCATCCCTTTTTCTCCTGCCACACACTCACCTCCACCTACCTTTGCCTCTATTCCTCAGACAGTAGTCTTCTCTGCCTACTCGAGTCCCAAACTGACACCGAAACCCTTCATCCTCCCTCAAATTACACAACTCCCGCTCCCTCCGCACTCAAGTGATGCCGATATCCATCCTTCTCCTACTCATATTCCCCCTACTACACCCCTTCCCCCTACTCCCTCCCAACAGAACCCATCCACAAATCCCTTATATCACAACTATGCCCTTCCCCAGATCCTCCACCTCCTGATACCCCTCCCGACACAACACCTCCCTCCTCTTTCCTTTTCGTACCTCCCAGCTCCTTCCCCTTCAAATTCTCCAACACGCACTGTAACCGTTATCACTCATAGATCACCTAAAGTATAGCTCTCCTACACTGATTATTCGCATATATCTCCTTCACTTGATTTAATCCCCTTACCTAACCCTACCTTAATCCATTCACTCATTAACTCCTTTACCCTTCTTTGACCTTTTCAATATTTATCTAAATTGTTGACGTATAGCAACTAACTACTAACTCAACCGCCTTTAACTGCCCTTTACTGTATCTTCCTGTAGTGTTACATGACCTTACATGTGTAGCATATTTATTTTGGTATGGTATGGATTCATAGATGCAGAAACACAAACACACACACACACACACACACACACACACACACACACACACACACACACACACACACACACACACACACACACACACACACACACACACACACACACACACACACACACACACACACACAAACGTACCAACAGACACATACACATCCCTGCCCCCCAAACACATATACAAAAGTTCATTTAAATTCCTCCTCCGCACTTCTACTACCCATCGCCACCGTGGCCGAGGGGGGTAGGGCGCCAGGAGCGAATCCGCGACCGGAGGGACGAATACGGATCGCGGGTTCGAATCCCCCAAAGGACGCGCGCGATGATTGCAACGTCGCCCGGGGCTGAAAGACAGAAAAAGCTCTGGGCGAAAAGATGAAGCGAAGGCAGAAAGGTTGCAATATTTCTTTTTCGATTATAATATGTGTTTATAAATTCATATCAATCCACACATATGTGTGTGGATCCAAAGGAACGGTATAGACTTGATACGGTTTGGCACCAGTGGCTTCGCAGGAGTTGCCAGACGATATATATATATATATATATATATATATATATATATATATATATATATATATATATATATATATATATGAATGAGAAGGCATATCTTCACAACACAAGAGATGTATCTGACCGGTTCCGATTACATCTTCGTCAGAAACAAGATATCTCTTCTCATTCATACTTTTTCTACCAACTCTTTCTATAATAGAAATAAAATGACTGCAGCCTGCCTACCTTCGGTTCATTTTCTTTAAGCCAAGGATTTAAGATATGATATTAGCTTTGCGGATTTTGAAAAATGGAGTTGACAACACTGAAGAGAGAGACAGATAAAAAGTAAGAGAATTTCCTTAGGCAAATATCACGTTGTAATATCCCTCTTCGACAGAAATATTCGTAAATATAGTATTACCTACTCATGTCTCTTATCTTCACATTTATCCAAGAGCGGATTAGATATGCATAGAAGTTCAAAATTTAAAAAATTGTATTTCTGTTTTTTTTTTTCTAAAACAAAGATGATTTTTTTTCTTTTTTTCTATTATTTCTGCCTTTAGCACGAAGCCAGTCATTCTTTCTAAATGTCTCCCGAAAAGTAGTATTTTTTTTTTCTTCTTCTTTAGAACTTTCTCCGTCTTATTGAATATCAAATAGTTGAAGTTGGATTGTGACATTCTGAAGTAATTTTGCAACTCCCTGTAGAGAGTCCAATCCCCACCTTCCAACTTTTCTCTTCCTCAAGGCATTCTCTGTCCACAGTCGCTTCATTTCAGAGTTGAGCTTTTCCTCTTCATTCAACAGAAGTGCAATCATTGCAAACTTCTTCAGCCCAAACCTGTGCGTCGTACTTACTCGGAGGCTGAGCGGACACTAGACGAAACGTGATGAGGTGATGACCTGATAGACAGTGTGGATACATGGCACGACTGACGGAACGATGACGTGATGGGGCAGTGTGAATCGGACTTTGCATTAAAAGTCTCTTCTCTCATCCCCCCTCTCTCTCTTTCTATTCTCCCCCTTTCTCTCGCTCTCATTGCTCTCTCTCTCAAACTGCAAATTACATCAGCATCTGACTAAGTGGATTCTGTGCAAGTTTTGAGAGTGAGAGTGAGAGTGAGTGAGAGAGAGAAGAGAGAAGAGAGAGAGAGTATATGACTGCTAAGTCACATCCCTATCTGATCAAAGAATCAAAGGCATGACTGAGAAAAGGAAACAAATGACATACAAAAGGAGAGAGAAAAATAAGAATGGACGGATCAAGAAATGATAACAATGAGAATGACAAAAATGCAAATAATTGTAATATCAATATAGGCATTAAGAATAAACTTATAGAGGTTGTGGTGTGAGAAAGACAAGTTATGAGGAGCAAAATCGTTAATTTTTCTCTCTAAAATACATTTTCATCTAAGAAAACAATCTATCGCGTAGCTGCTATGAGGTGTTCAGACTAAAATATTAAAAACTGAAACATTCTCACATCCTTTTCGTGAATATTATTAATTCATATTTTATAAACAAACACATTTTTCCTTCTTTCATTATCTTTTATAGTTTTTATCAGTTTGCCATTTTCATGCTCTTTCCACTATTCTCTGATAGATAGATTTGATTATTTTTATAGACAGGCCTCCATTTTCACAGTAACAGTAATAGTTATTTTTTTCTTCTCTAATACCTATTTCTCTTTATCTGTTTTTCTTGTTTTCTTTTTTTTACCGTTACCTTAAGATGAAACCAGAAACTAAAGTGTAAATTGAATTCAGATATTATAATAATGGTAATAATAACAATAATGATATAACGATAAGAATGTTAATCGAAATTATAACATCAACAAGAGGAAAACACAGTAGTAGTTTGTTACTGTTGTTGTTGTTCTAATAGTAGTAGTAATATCACTATTATCGCCGTTATCATCATTATCACTATAATTGTTGTTATTATTAATAGTAGTAGTGTAATCATCTTTCAAGATGTCACTAGATCTAATAACTTTGTCTCTCTATTTCTCTGTACTGTCTTGTTCGTTTGACTGTCAGTTTGTCTGTCTCAACCCCCCTTTTCTCCCCCCCCTTTCTCTCTCTCTCTCTCTCTCTCTCTCTCTCTCTCTCTCTCTCTCTCTCTCTCTCTCTCTCTCTCTCTCTCTCTCTCTCTCTCTCTCTCTCTCTCTCTCTCTCTCTCTCTCTTCTCTCTCTCTCTCTCTCTCTCTCTCTCTCTCTCTCTCTCTTTGTCTAACATTTTACATGCAAGACATTACATTTATTTCCATGGAGTACACTGAGTATTCTAGAACGTTTTTTTTTACCCTATGTCTATTTGATTGTTGAGTGGCTAACTTAGGGTAATCAAGAGTATTTTTATTTAGTCACCGTTGAAGATAGTATTCGTTTTCTTTTTACTTGAAATAAATATACAATGCCTACTATGCCAGCAATCGGAAATATGATTATACATCCATTATAAACAATCGTCTATATCTATCATAATTTGAATTTATTCTACGAGATAACTGCTCTTGAAATCTGACCCACATATTATGACAAAAAGGCATTTCATTCTGAATAAAAGAAAACGGGCAGATATCTCGTTCGAACATATGATTTCATATCCTTAAATAATTTAAGGCGTACAAATATCGGTAGTGAAATTTATCTTGTTTACTAGATATCTAATTAATTTTCTTGAAATTAAGACTTGTGTTATAGATAATTGCCTCTAAAAGTTTGTGCAAAGGTGGATAATCTCTTTTACTTATCTTGAAAGGGGAGATGCGAAGATCCGGACACAGTGTTGTTGTTTTGATGGGGAAGAGTTCATGGAGGAAGAGTAAGCGCTAGCTACTCACTTTTCTTGTTCTTTGTCGCCTATTTGTCGGTAAGAGGACTATAATCATCTCTTTATCGTACTCTTAAGTTCATATTACGTAATTTGAGAACATGTTTTGTTTGTTACGGACAAATTTTCTTGTAAAAGATTGAGAGAAAGATGGAAGGTCTAGAGAAAAGCTTTCATGGCGAGTGATTTTGATTTTTGCTTTTAGTTTCCTTAATTCCTTTTTTTCCTCTCATAGTAGTTCGCTCGTCCATTTTTAAGGCGTCTATGTGTTTGGGGATCAAAATATGCTTTGTTCTTTATCCAGATATTAAAAAACAACTGTATTTGCATGTTGAAATTTGTAGCCTGTGCTTTTCTTTCAATGTTATCATATATGTGAGTTTCACACACACACTTTTTCTGTTGACATTATTAGTATTATGTAGTTATCGTGATATTTTATAACTTCTACAATATTGTAGTTCTTTTTTCTTCTTTGGAATCGTTTCTCAAATGTTGCTGCAGATCCATCCTTGCTGACAAGTCCTTCAGTATTATAGATCGGGTATTGAGGCAAGCTTAAGAGCATAGGCAGGACATAATTTGCCAGAAGGTACTATTGGATATCCAAGCATAATTGTGATCATGGCAGATAATGAAATTTAGACAATTTGTTACCTCAGTTCTCATAATGAACATGGCAGACACACCCCCATTTACTGCTCTTGCTCCCTAAGGGTTCATAGTTACCCTAGTTATACTTCACAAAAATACAGAGAGAACACACATTCACAGACCTAGATATTCTGGAATTATAGTATAGATGCAAATGCAGACAATAGCAAGTGATAGTTATATATGTCTCCCCTTTTCTGTCATACAGTAATTTAGTCATGAGTTTTAGAGGGGATGTCAGGACCTGGACTACCTGTTATCAGGTATAAAGAAGCCTCCCTCTTGACATTACGCACATGGACTGCTTGTGGTCCAGGGTAATAAATGATAAAAACATACGGTTTTGGTCCTATTGTTTCATAACTGATCTTTTTTTAAGGCCAAAAATGTCTTCAAACTTTGAATTTATCCAAAAAATACCTGTTTCCGAGAGATTAACTGATATACATATATATTTATATATATGTAACCTTTTTTATAGAAAAGTGGAATATTTTGTCTGAAGTTTATAATAAGTGATATGATAAGACTATATCTAGCTAAAATGCTAGAACCAAGATGCACTGCTTTCTCATATAATTGATTAAAAAAAGAAGAACATTGCTATGGAAAAATATCAAATTGCGCATAAAGCAAAAAGTACTTTACATGTTCATAGATATTCTTCTTTTACTTAGATAGTTCCAAAATGTGAAAATGAAAAGTACAACTCACCATTTGTGAATATATAACCTATGATAAATTTTGTAACAGTTCATCTATATATTTATTGGACTACTTAGTAACCCACATGAAATGATTCCCCTAAAAGTTTCAGACTTTGGAACCTAAAGTGTACTTTCAATACCGTCAGGCAAATGTGTGAATTAGATTTCTTTTCATTGTTGCTTTTCAGGAACTCAGATTGTGATAGTGGAAGAAATTCTTTATGCTTTGCAGATTCTTAGCTTCCTCATGTAGGACAGTATTCTGTGTGTGCTTGTAAGGTTCCATTTATATTTTATCAGCTGATGTACCAGAAATCTTCTACATGACACAATCTGTCCTAGAAATCTTCTGCATAACACAATCTGTATACTAGGATCATCAGTTAACTCAAAAGTAACTTTAGGCCACCATGACATGAGATACAGTATTCAATGTAGAATGATGTGGTGGAATTAACTGATGTGTATTTACAAAGTAGTGAAAGGCCATGCTCTGTGACAAATGAACATAAAGTAAAGTCAGGAAGGTAATTCACCTTATGAATTACTTAAGCGTATGAAGACACTCCAGGTTAATCTGCTTACTGCTACATGTACTCATTCACAAACATACATGCATATGTACATGCACATGCACATTAATGTGCACATCCACAGGCACAAGCACTTGCACATGTACATGCACATGCACATCATTGCGCACATCCACATGCACATGCACTTGTACATACACACACACACAAACATGTATACATACATGTACACATACATATGTGCACACAAACATGTACACACCATACATGTACACATACATGTGCACACAAACATGTACACACCCATGTACACACCCATGTACACACACATGTACACACACTCATGTACACACACATGTACACACACCCATGTACACACACATGTACACACACATGTACACACACACATCACACACACACACACACACCACAACCACCACACACACACACACACACACACTTGCACACACACGTGGACACACACACACACATGCACACACACACACACACACACACACACACACACACACACACACACACACACACACACACACACACACACACACACACACACACACACATGCACACACACATGCACACACACACACATGTGCACACATGCGCACACACATTCACACACATTCACATGCACATACATTATGCCTATATACATAAAAATATACACACACAGACATTTTAGGACCATTAGTTTGTAGCTATCAACTTGAAACCATTGTTTCTTATAAAACACAATAATAGTTTTCAGTAAGTTTCAGGTGGACTGGCATATCACTATGATATAGCAGGGAATAATAGTTCATTAACAGTAGACAAATAGTCAAGAGAATTAACCTTTAGAAAGGTTATTGCTGATATGAAGTTGTAGGCTTCATTTTTTTCACATTCATTCACATGCACAGCACATGTCCATGCTCTTAAACAGATGTGTAAATGCTTGTAAGTGTAAGTGTATCAAGATTAAGATTGAATGAACAAAATCTGAATATAAACATGGATTTATTATAAAGAAAAGAAAAAGAAGAAACAAAAAATTAAAGATGGTAGAAATGATTTTTCAGTTTTTTAGTATAAACTATATGATAAAAAATCAGAAAAAAATATGAAGGTTTACCTCAAAGACCATTGCTTAGTTTTTGTTTCCTTCTTTCTTTTATACATTTCAGTGTTCAGATTTCACTAATTGGCAGGGTGAAGCTTCTGAACACTACTGGGTGTAACTGTAACTTTTGTGAACAGTAGATTTGACGTAATTTTGTTTAAATTTTAAGATTCGCCTCATGCTGTGAAATATTTGTGAAAATTAGACCATTTGGAAGAGTTTTAAAGTATACTAATGAGGAACTAAATGGGTGTGATTTATTTTTTTTTATTCCTAAATATGCAAATCGTGCTGTGTGCATAAGCCATTTGCTTTTAAGTAAATAGAGGTTAGAATATTACAGTCTATTCAGAATTCAAATGTGTGCTAATTCAATGTTTTGCATTTTTATCACTTCATGATTTGATTAAGGTAATGCAGAATATAGCTTTTTATTCATATAGGAAAAAAAATATCACTCTGTAGAAATATTCTGACATGGAGTAGACCATGTGAATAATAGTGGACTGATATATTTTCATATAAAATCATTTTTCTTAGGATATGTTTTGCCATAGTATTCATGTTGAGAATTAGAAAAAAAATTATGTTTGAATTTTCAGCCTTTCCAGTTACTATCATTACTGGTGGTTTTAAAAATAATTTTTAATTTTATTTCCCACTATCACTCGTTGATTTCATCATTTATAATTGTATGATTTCATCCAAATTTCTGTGGTTCTTTTTTCTGATTTTTTTTTTTCATGCAAATAGAGAACACTGCCTACTTTTTACAATTTTTAGAAATTGTGTGTGTGTGTGTGTGTGTGTGTGTGTGTGTGTGTGTGTGTGTGTGTGTGTGTGTGTGTGTGTGTGTGTGTGTGTGTGTGTGTGTGTGTGTGTGCGTGCGCGCGCACGCGAGTATATATCTTTAAGGATACATTGATAGGTTTTTAAACATTTTGGTTCCTGTAATTTGTTGGAATTTGTAATATATTTTATGGTGCATGTTTATGAATGAAGGTGTAATGAATCTTGCACACCTGTTCATAATTTACTAACTTACACCTGTCTTTACATTTAAAAATTTGCAAAAAATATATTTTAAGAATTGATTAGACATTGCATGAATCAGGTGACTCTGGCTCTACAACTTGTATTTAAGTGGGACTGTTTGCTTGTCTTCAATTATCCTCCTTTGCAGATAGAAAAAAGGAAAAGTATATGTATCCATGGCTTTACCTTATTTACCCAGTAAATAGGTACTAAAAATGACCACTCAAGTGTCTACACTGGGTGGTATTTGATTTGTTCCATAATTCTCTAAAACGTGGAGGCTTCACTAAAAAAAAAAAAAATTGGGGGGTTGTAAAGACAGTTTTGCCAACCAAATTTGGGGAATATGTTGGAAATGATACGCACTTGTTTGCTTATGCTTTGGTTGTGTCTAGTAAATAATTATGAAATTAAAGTATTTTTATCTTGTAAAATGTAAGTATAGGTAACTGTATAAGGGTAATTTCAGTACCGTAAGTGGGAAGAATGTATTGTAAAGTAACTTTAAATTACTGAATAGAATTTTAGTAAAGGTTTTTTTTTGAAAAATTAGATTTCAAGTAGTTATTTGATCATGTATGTATGTATGTATGTATGCATGCATGTGTGCATGGATGGATTGATATATATATATATATATGTATGTGTAGGTATGCATGTATACATGTATTGTTTGTATGTTTGTATATATTGTTGATGTTCAGAGGCCTGCATTTTATATTTATAACTTAGTTCATAATCATGTTCATTTGAAAGCAATCTTAAGGAAGTACAGGGCATTGAGAAAAGAACATACAGGAGGTGGGATAAAGAGTTAGTTGTTAACACATAACCCCAGACATAGGAAAAAATAAAGCATACAGTAAAAGAATGTGTGCAACTAACTGATGTACTGTAGTTTCCAGTCCTTGATAAATGGATCTCCATTTTTCATGATACAATTGCCTCAAGAAGTTTTGAACTTTCTGTTACATCCTTTCAAGAGGTAGTAGTGTTACAGTAGTCCATCTAAAAGGGCACTAGTACTGAGATGATGGTCATAAGTGGTTTGTATTTAAGTCAGACGTCATAATGGCAGGCAAAATAATTTAAACAGGTGAATAATTAAGATGTCAAAATAATTTAAGGGGTCATAGAACTTTTGGAGGCAGCTGTACATTAACTCTTATGCAAATCACTCTTTCCTTATTCTGTATTATTTCATCCATCTATTTTATTTACATTAGATATAGTACCAGATTCCACCATTGGACCTGAAAGAAAGAAAAAATTATGTAAGAAACACTTTTACAATATACAAATATATGGGTGGGAAAGGTATGTATGTGGCTGTGTATATATATATTCATAGTTTTATGTTTTTTTGTATGTATACTTGCATT
>NC_051411.1:27350686-27355686 GCF_015228065.2 Penaeus monodon
TATTGTTATTATTATTGTTATTGTTATTGTTATTATTATTGTTTCTCTTCTTTCCAGGGATTCCCGTAGTGTGTTGTGAAGGGTGATGGTCCGGGAAATGAGGAGAACTCGATGAAAAGTGAAATAGAGAAAAAGGGAAGGAGAAAGAGAGTGCCCGAAAGAAAGAGGAAGGAAGTTGGGTTGGCGCTAGACCTCTCCCTCCCCCTCCCCCTCCCACCGCCCTCGCGCCTGTACAGAAGTTCACGCCCGCCCTCGCCGCCCACCATCGCGATCTGATGCGGGTGGTTGACTGCCTCCAGCCGCTGAGAAGACCGCCCCGCCCCCCCTCCCACTTCTTCGCCCCTCCTCCTCCCTCCCCCTCTCCTCCTGCTCCTCCTCCTCCACGTCTTCGTCTTCCTTCCCCTTATCCCCCTCCATCGCCTGTTCTTCCTCTTCCTGCGCTTCCTTCCTCTCCTCCTCCTCTGACCCGTTCCTCAAACATGCGGTCCAAACACTAGTTGTGAGAGTGTGCATTCCTGCGTGCGTTATCGTGTTCGTGCGTGCGTGCGGGCGTTCGTGCGAGCCAGCGTGTTCCCAGAGTTCCGTGGGCGTGGGGATCGTCAGGTGGAACGGGCGTAGCGGAGACGGAGCGGAGGCGGAGGCGGTGGGCGGCGCGAGGAGGCGGAGGAAGGCACGCGAGTGGATCATGCGGCGTTGGTGGCGGTCATTGTCGTGGTCGTCGTCGTTGTTGTCGTTGTTTTGGTGAAGGAGAGACTGATAGACAGACTGATAGATAGATATCTAAAGAGGTGCGGTTCATATAGTTTGGCGAGTCCGTGTACCCGACCGCCTGTCTTCCGCCACCGAGCGCGTCTTCGGCTCGAGTCCATCTCCAGGAGCGCGCGGTGGTCGTCCTCTCCGGCGGTGGTGCGTGAGGCGAAAGGCGAGGATCGCTAGGGACGCGAAGATGGGCTGGCGAATGCAGTCTTGTTGACCTTGGATACGCCTCGACCCCCACCCACCCCATCATCTTCACACAACCCCCCAAATTCCCCACCCATCCCCCAATTTCGGTGATCAACGTCGGGACGAACAGCGACGAAAGTTCGGTGTTGTCCAAGGTAGAGGAATTGCCAAAGAGAAGCGAGTGAGTGCAGGAGGTACAGATAAAGAGTGAGTGAGAGAAAGAGACGGAAAAGGGAAAAGGAGTGATACAGTGAGAGTCGCTGTCCGTGAAAAAGAGTAAAATAACCGTTGGGAAATCGTATTTGCTGTCGTTTCGTGAAGTGCCGTTTCGGGAACTCACTAGACGTGTCACAAACCCGGTGTCACAAACACACCCAAACAAAGCCGGAAGGCAGGAAGAGAAACGAGAGAAAAAAAAGAAAGAACAAGTTGAGGAACAAGAGTGAACCAGAAAGAGACTAAAGAAAGAGTGAGAGACGGTGCGAGAAAGAGACCGAGAGACCCCCACCAGCAACGGAAGAGCGCCATTAGCGAGAGGGGTCTGCCTGCCTGCCCACACCAACCAGCCTGCGGCACCCCCACCCTTCGTGGCCTGTCTGCCTGGCCCCATCTCTCCATCTCCTCACCTCATCGTCTGTCTTGCTGCGCCGCCGCCATGACACTCAGCGCCGAGTACCAGTGGTAAGTACCGGTACCGTACCTCTCTGTCGACGGGGATTGGGGACGGGGGAGGGGGGTTGGGAAGGGGGCACCGCGCACAGAGCTGTCAGCTGTTCGTGGTTTTGCCCTCTCGGACCTGAATATTTCCTGTGTTGAAGCTGATTTTAAAATTATGGTGAATATTACTAATCAGTGATTATATTAAGGAGAAAGAGAACGAGGGAAAGGGAAAGAAAAAAAAAGTGAAGTGAGAGAGTGTGTATGTGTTTGTGCGGGATTAGGATCGGAAATGAAGACGAAAGTGAGATTGATAATGATAACGAGAATGTGAATGAGCACAGATGACAGAAGGGGGCGGGAGAGGGAGGGGGTGCGTGCGAGTGTGTGTGTGTGTATGTGTGTGTGTGTGTGTGTGTGTTGTGTGTATGTGTGTATGTGTGTGTGTGTGTGTGTTTGTGTGTGTGTGTGTGTGTGTGTGTGTTGTGTGTGTTTGTGTGTGTGTGTTTGTGTGTTTGTGTGTTTGCGTGTTTGCGTGTGTGCGTGTGTGTGTGTGTATGTGTGTGTGATGGTGAGAGGGAGAGAGAGTGAGAGGGAGAGAGAGAGAGTGAGAGTGAGTGAGTGAGTGAGTGAGTGAGTGAGTGAGTGAGTGAGTGAGTGAGGAGAGAGAGAGAGAGAGAGAGGAGAGAGAGAGAGAGAGAGAGAGAGAGAGTGAGTGAGTGAGTGAGGAGTGAGTGAGGAGTGAGAGAGAGAGTGAGTGAGTTGCCCCCCCCCCCTTCCCATCTCATATTCCCGGTTCTCATCAGAGTAGATTTGGCGGGATTTGAATGTTTTTCTGCAATTTGCATATTCATCAGGGAGGAGATTTCGTCATCTGTAGCGAGTCGATGTCCTCTGTCCATCTCTTCGCCTCTTGATTTATTTCTTTTATATATCTACTTCTTCCGTTCACCGTCTCGCTGCGGTCGGCGGAGAAGGAGATAGGCAGGCAGAGGTCAAAGGTCACTCGCTCCTCCCATCCCTTCCCTGACCTCGTTTTGAAGCCACCTGTGCTGGCGTGGCCTGTGCTGTGCCTTTTCAGGGCCCGTGAGTGGCGTTGCGGGGGAGAGAGGGGGAAATGAATACCTCGTTCTTTTCTACTTTTTTCATTATCGGCGCCTTGTCTTTTCTCTTTTTGTTCTGCGAAATTCTTCTCTTATTAAAAAAAAAAATGTTTTCCCGCATTAGCTTTTCTGTTTTTTTTTTTCTTCTTTTTCGTCTCCTCCTTTTCCTTCTCCTTCTCTTTTCTTCCCACTTCGTGTCTTATTGTTGTTGTTCTTCACACTCTTCATCTTCGCTGCCTTGCACTATTTGATTATTCTTTCCTCAGTCCACCTTTAAGGCTGCATAGTTTAAGGAAAACGTCAGTGTTTAATTTAGTTTAGTTTAAGTTTAATGTAGTGCAGTTTAATGTATAGGCAAGTTTAGTTTAGTTTAGCTTAGTGCTGGTATTGCGCTTGAATGGTGACAGGTATGAGCTGTGTATGTATACAAACACACGCACGCACGCACGCACGCACGCACGCACGCACACGCACACGCACGCACGCACGCACGCACGCACGCACGCACGCACACGCACACGCACACGCACACAAACACACACACACACACAATCACACACAATCACATGAACACAGAAACATCATCATACACACTAATCACCACAACAATACACATACACCCATGCCTGCACTCACTATGCACTCATTACGCATCTCACGTAGCACGGGACGCACGCACGCACGCATGCATCAGGACGACCGCGCACGCACGCACGCACGCACTCACACACACACACACACACACACACGCACACGCACACGCACACGCACACGCACACGCACACAAATACACACACACACACACATATTTACAAAGAATGTTTTTGTTTTGTACATTGTTTATTTACTTATATTTTTTTATGGAAGACATTTGTATTATTAATATGATTTTTATATTCTCCTCAAAATATTTCCCGCAGTTTCTTCATGTTCTCTGCCTTCAACTATTTGATTATTATATATCTTTTCAGTTCAACTTTAAGGAGAAACGACCTAGCTTGTTTAAGTTTAGTTCAGTCAAAGGGGGAAAGTATTTCTTTTCTTTTTTCTTTGTCAAAAGTATTTTTATTTTTCCCTTAGTTTTTGGAGTTTTCGACATTTGGTTGTATTAAATCATTTCTTCTCGGACATTAACCGCCAACTGGTGATTTGGCGGGTGGTTCAGCCTTTTGAAAACGTTCTTTGAAAATTCTGCCTTGAGCTCAGCCCCCCCCCCCTCTACGATTCTCTTCTCCTCCTTTTCGCTTCTTCTTCCTCGTCCCTCCTTCCATTTTTGGCTTTCGGCTTTCCTTCTCCTGTCCCCGTTTGCTTCCTCTCTCCTCTCTCTTATTCTTTCTTCTTTCATCCTCTCTTCTTACCTCCTCTCTTCATCTTCCTCCCTCCTCCTTCTCCTTCTCCCCATCACACTTTCCCTCTCACTCTCCTTCCTCATTCATCCCTCTCCCTCTCCCTCTCCCTCTCCCTCTCCCTCTCCCTCTCCCTCCTCCTCTCTCTTTCTCTCCCTCTCCCACCCTCTCTCTCTCTCCTTTTCTCCTCCCCCCTTATTAGGCCTAAGTTATATGACATTGTTACGGAGGAGAGCGGGGGGGAGAATTTACCGAGGGATTGGGAAAAACCATAATACTTCCGGCTTCTCACTCTCGCTCTTCTCTCGCTCTCTTTGGCTGCTGCCTTGCCACCCCTTTCCCATCTCCCGGTGGTTACACTCTCTTCCTTTTTTATTATTTTTTAAAATTTAATTCGTTTCTTTTCTTTTCTCTTCTCTTCTTTTCTTTTCTATTCTCCTCTCCTCTCCTCTCCTCTCTCTTCTCTTCTCTTCTCTTCTCTTCTCTTCTCTTCTCTTCTCTTCTCTTCTCTCCTTTCTCTCCTCTTCTCTCCTCTCCTCTTCCTCTCCTCTCTCTCTCTCTCTCTCTTCTCTCTCCTTTCTTCCTCTTCCTTTCTCTCTTTCCTTTCCTTTCCTCCTTTCCTCTTCCTTTCTTCCTCTCCTCCTCTCTCTCCTCTCCTCTCCTCTCCTCTCCTTCCTCTCCTCCCTCCCTCTCCTCCCCTCTCCTCTCACTTCTCTCTCTCCTCTCCTCTCTCTCTCCCCCTCCCCTCCCCTCCCCTCCCCCTCCCCTCCCCTCCTCCTCCTCTCCTCTCCTCTCCTCTCCTCTCCTCTCCTCTCCTCTCCCCTTCCCTTTCCTTCCGTTCCCTCCCGAGCGAGTTCCTGGCGCGGGGGCGGCGCGTTGACTCCGGCGGGATGACGGGGCTGTTTCCGCCGCGAACGAGCTCTGCTGGGGAATCGGAGGGGGCGACACA
>NC_051411.1:27368186-27373186 GCF_015228065.2 Penaeus monodon
AGAGGATGATGGTTGAGGAAGGAATGAAGCTCGATGGAGAGAGAGAGAGAGAGAGAGAGAGAGAGAGAGAGAGAGAGAGAGAGAGAGAGAGAGAGAGAGAGAGAGAGAGAGAGAGAGAGAGAGACAAAACCTTGATGACCCGCCAAGGACTAGCCTGTTAATTTACCCCTTCTGTCTTGCTTTCGCTCGGTCAAGTGTTCATGTTCATCCTGTTTTCAAAATCTCTTTTTCATTTGCTTTTGCTGTTTATTTGTTTTTGTTTTAGTTTTTTATTATTTATTTATTTATTTATCTATATTATTAATGTGATTTTGCTATTTATGTTTTCTTTTTGGTGTTATTGCGAAGAAAGATAACAGTTTATGCAATTTTGATGGCTTTGTTATTTTTGATTTTCGGTGGGCGTGGCCCACCCACTTTGTGGGTGGGGCCCAAGATTTATCGAACGTCATTCTGTTGCTTCCCGATTGTATGTTTAGAGTTCTTGTAGCTGTTGACTGTTGCTGTTGTTGTTGTTGTTGTTGTTCCTTTTCTCCCTTCTTTTCCCTCCCCCTCCACTTCTCCCTCACCTCTCCTCCCTTCCCTTCCTCTCCTCTCCTCTCCTCTCCTCTCCTCTCCTCTCCTCTCCTCTCCTCTCTCCTCCCCCTCCCCCTCCCCTCCCCCTTCCCCCTCCCCCCCTCCTTTCTCCTTCCCACTCGAAGCGTCCATCATATCCGGTCCAATGACACTCAGACCACGTCATGTCACGTGACAAGGTGACATGACGTGGTCTGTCATGTCATCCCCCTCCCCTCCTTTCTCTCTCTCTCTCTCTCTCTCTCTCTCTCTCTCTCTCTCTCTCTCTCTCTCTCTCTCTCTCTCTCTCTCTCTCTCTCTCTCTCTCTCTCTCTCACGTTGACCCCTTTACGAGACACCTTGGACACGGGGAGGGGAAGGCAGGGGAGGGGAGGGAGAGGGGGGTCCTTGGCGGCGGTAGCAGCGAGTGTGACGTGATAGGGATGACGATGATGACGATGGGATGTCGGTGATGATGACGATGGTGACCTCGATGGCCCCGCGGCCCCGTTGCGTCAGGTTGCGTCTTTTCTCTGGCTCCTTCGCTTCGGTTGGGGGGTTGCGTCGGTCCTCTGCTTCTGTTCTTCTGTTCTTCTCCCTCTCATACTATTCTTTTTTTTTCTTGGGTCTTCCCCTCCTCTTTCTGCTGTTGCTGCTCCTCTTCCCTTTTTTACTTCTCCTAATTTTCTTTCTTCTCCTTTTCCTTTTTCTCCTCCTCCTCCTCCTCCTCCTCCTCCTCCTCCTCCTCCTCCTCCTCCTCCTCCTCCTCCTCCTCCTCCTCCTCCTCCTCCTCCTCCTCCTCCTCCTCCTCCTCATTGTCCTCACCCTCCATTTCCCTCCTTATTTCTCCTCCTTTTCCACCTCCTACACCTCCTCATCCTTCTCCTCTCCCACTTTTATGATTCCTATTTTTCTTTCTTTCTTTTATTTTTCGCCTCTGATTCTCTTTCTCCCCCCCTCCCCCTCCCTTTAGTAATCCCACCTCTTTTCTGGTTGTTGTTTCGTCTGCCTTTGTTCGTTGTGTCTGCCATCGTATCTGCCTCTAAGGTTTCTCTCTCACGTGACTTTTAGGCGATGGTATTGCCGGTCGTAGCTGCCACGTTTCGATTTTCAAAGCTTTCCTTTTCCGGTGCCGCTTCGGGTGGGGTCGGGGTGGGGGTGGAGGAGCGGGAGGTGGAGGGGAGGGAAGGGAAGGGGGATTGGACGTGATCGTGGGGTGGTCTGGAGGGGGGGGGAGGGGGTCTTGATTGTCTTTCCCACTTTCTCTGTTTCGTTGTTGTTGTTTTTTGTACGGACTGGCTCGTCTCGTTTTATTGTTATTTATTAAGAAAAAAATAATTTGTGTGTTCCTTCCTTCTTTCTTTTTGTTTCTTCTTCCTACCCTTTTCCCTCTGTTTCTCATTCCCCTTCTACATCTGTCTCTCCCCCTCTCCCTCCCCCGTCTCTCTCTCTCTCCCTCCCCCGTCTCTCTCTCTCTCTCTCTCCTCTCTCTCTCTCTCTCTCTCTCTCTCTCTTCCTCTCCTCTCTCTCTCTCTCCTCTCTCTCTCTCTCTCTCTCTCTCTCTCTCTTCTGTCTCTCTCTGCTCTTTCTCTCTCTCTCTCTCTCTTCTCTTCTCTGTCATCTATCTTCTTCTCTCTCATCTTCTCTCTCTGTTTCTCTTCTCTCCCTTTCTCTCTTCTCTCTCTCTCTCTCTCTCCTCTCTTCTCCTCCTCTCTCTCTCTTCTCTCTCTCCTCTTCTCCTTTCTCTCCCTTTCTTTTTCGCTCTTATCTCTCCTCTCCTTTATCCTCTTTCTTCTCTTCTCTTTCATATTCTTTTTTCCCTCTTACCCTTCTTTGCACTCTTCCGTTTTTATCAAGCACTCCAAACACTCTTTCTCGTCAAAGCTTATTTCCCCTCTTCGCCTGATTGTTAGCGCGAGGGAGAGGAGGGGAGGGGGGGAGGGGAGGGGAGGGAATGGAATGAAGGAGGAGAACGGGAAGAGGGAGGGGAAGGGGGGGCAGAGGTTGGGAGGGAAGGGTGGAGTGGAGGAGAGGATTGGTGTGATGGTGTGGGAGGAGGGGTGAGGGGAGGGGAGGGGAGGAGGAAGTGGGGAGCTGAGTGCCGAGTAGTTGACTCTCTCTTTCACACAGTCCGGCCAGTCAGTCTGTGTCTCGTTGTGGCCCTGTGCGCGCGCGCGTGTGTTCTCTGTTGCGAGTGGTGAGAGAGAGAGTTTTGACACACTCGCCCCGCTTACTGATTTTCTCCCCCCCCCCCCGTCCCTATTAGAAAATAAAGCGAACACACTCGAAGATCGCCTCGGCGTGTGTGCTTGTGAGCTGTGCCTTTATGGTACATACTAATAGGGAGACAAAGAAGTTTACGAGAGATGATAATAACATGCAACAATTATGCAAGTTGCAGCAGTGAGGAAACCACATATTGCAAGCAGAACAGCTGGAAGAAAAAAAAGGAAAGAAATATAAAGAACATAAAAAGGCGACACTTAATAATAACGCGGAATGGCATAATCGTGTTACTTGCATGTTATGGGCACGTGTATTATGCTGTGTTAAGTAGAATTATTCGGGAGTTGAGACGCACCGGATGGACGTGGTTGGGGGAACACACCTCCGGACACCTTCCGTTCACCGTTCTTCAGCTGGTTGAGAGACAGAGTGAGTGAGAGTAAGGGAGGGAAGAAGGGAGGGAGAGAGGGAGGAAGAGAGGGAATGAGGGAGGGTAGGTATGTGGGTGGGAGGGAAGGGAAGAGGTAGGGAGGGAGCGAGCGAGTAAATGGCAGTAAGAAAAGTGATTGAGTGAGTGAGTGAGTGAGTGAATAAAATGTTGCGTGTTTAGGGAGAGTGGGGACTGGCAGCGGAACGGCCGCCTTGCAAGACCCCTCCGAAGGACGCCTTTGTGTAACGGAAAAGGACACGCGACGGCCAGAGAGGCTTCGGAAAAAGCAAACAAATCCCCGGGAAGAAGGAAGTAGGATATGGTCACGATAGGGGAGAGTGGGGGAGGGAGAGGGAGTAGAGAAGGGGGAGGGGCAGGTAGGAAGCAAGGGCTTAGGGCATGGGTGTAATGATTGGGGCATCGGGGTACTACCTGTCTCACGATTCTCGCCTCGCTTCCCCTCTCTCCTCTCCCCTCTCCCCTCTCCCCTCTCCCCTCTCCCCTCTCCCCTCTTTCGTATTCCCTTCAACCACCTGCACATGTCTTGGGCAAAGCAAACAAAAGAGAGTTTCTGGAGAAAGTGAACCACGCGGGTGTGAAACCCCGTTAGAGCGAACCCGAGTTGTATATGCGATCTCCTGTGTCACTCTCTCGCTTTCCTTGTTTGTTTGTGCTGTTAGTGTTGTTGTTGGTAGCGTTATTATTGTCGTTGATGATTTATATATTTTTGTTGTTTTTGTTATTTTTATTATTATTATTATTATTATTATTATTATATTAGTAGTAGTAGTAGTAGTAATAATAGTAGTAGTAGTAGTATCATTGTCGTTATTATTATTAATATTATTATTAATATTATTATTAATATCATTATTAATATAATAATAATATAATAATAATAATAATAATAATAATTATATATTATTATCATTATTATTGTTATTATTATTATTATTTTTATTATTATTATTATATTATCATTATCATTATCATTATCATTATCATTATCATTATCATTATCATTATCATTATCATTATCATTATCATTATCATTATCATTATCATTATTATTGGTACTGTTATTGTTATTGTTATTGTTATTGTTATTATTTTTATTATTATTATTGTTGTTGTTGTTGTTGTTGTTGTTGTTGTTGTTGTTGTTGTTGTTGTTATTATTATTGTTATTATTATTATTATTGTTACTGCTATTGTCATTATTATCATTATATTCGTTACTGTTGTTTTATGGATGTTCTTTAGAAATTATTTGTGAATCCCTCGTCTGTCTCTCAGTCCACCGCAATGCTCCCTTTTCATCCATCTGTCTCTTCGTGACAGAGCATTATCCAGTGGCGTTCTTTAGCACCGCGTCTGTCCGTTTGTTCGCCCGTTCATCCTTCCCTCCTCCGTCTTTCCGTCCCTCCCTTTCTCAGTCCCTCCTTCTTTCCCTCCGTCCCTTCGTCTGCTCGTATGTAGTCTAGGCAGTGTGAAAGCAGCCAGAAGCTCCTTGCAGTTGCTTCTACCCCGTCCAGCCCCCCCATCCTCTACTTCCCTTCCCCTCCCCCCCTACTTCACCTCTTCCCCACCCTATTTCACCTCCCCTACTCTCTTCGACGGCTGGGGGAAGGGGAAGAGGAAGAGGAGGAGAGGAGAGGGGGAGGGAGGGGTTTATCCAGCGCCGGCGAAGTGACTGGTTTCACTTCCACTCGCCGCTCTGCCGCCGCGGTTTTGCGGGGAGCGCCGCGTGATACCGGTCGCCGCTACCCGCCGCCGTCATCTCTGTGCA